>NC_037331.1:53565000-53767500 GCF_002263795.3 Bos taurus | reverse complement strand
ATTTTTACTTTATGCATAATTTACTAGTATCTGTCATCCCAATGAAAGAGTACCTTGACTGAAGAGCTTTCCATAGGATAAAAATTGTTTTAAAAGAAATGTGACCATGAGATTAATTTTTTGAAACTTAGGGTTCATTTTTCACTATTGATTATTGAAAGTAAATGTCCCAACCCAATGTATTTTGTTAACTTAAGACTACATTCCCATGCAGAGCAGAGGTTAACATAAAGAAGAAAAGGAAATGAAAAGAAAATTTTAACAGTGTTCCCACTCTGACCAGACATTTGAAACTTGACTAGTTACATGATTCTCTTCTCAATCACCTGCAAATTCTCTTGTGTTCAGTTTAAGAGGATCTGGGGAGACTGTGAAGAGGAGCTTACCTGTTCCTATAATAGCACCTGGGAAGCTTATGGGAGGGAGAGCCCCTAAGCCACCGTTACCTTCCTCTCTTTGGAGGCAGCCCAGAGCCCTAGAGCCATGAAGCATGTGATAGGGGGAAAATAATATGGCTTCCTTCTTACTTCTCCTTTAAATATATTTAAATGACACTATAGAAAATGCAGTTAATAAAACTGGGCTTCCCTGGTGGCTCAGCTGGGTAAAGAATCTGCCTGCAATGCAGGAGACCCTGGTTTGATCCCTGGGTCAGGAAGAACCCCTGAAGGAGGGCATGGTAACCCATTCCAGTATTCTTGCCGGGAGAATCCCCATAGACAGAGGGGCCTGATGGGCTATAGTTCGTGGGGTCACAAAGAGTCGGACACAACTGAACGACTAACACTTAACTTAATAGAAAATGCAACATTTAGAAGTTACCAATCCTCTTTGATCAAATGTGCTGAAAAAAGGAGAAGTTATGAAATTTAAAAATAACATATCTGCTAATAGAAAGTTATTATGATTATATATTCACCTATCCTCCACAAGCCAAAAAATTAAAGCATATTTGGGGGAAAGAAAAACAGGAAAATTGAGGTGAGCACCAAGCAGAGAATCCTTGCACTTGAACTCTGCAGACATTTAAATGTTCTACTCAGTGCCCTTCATCAGAGAAAGGACCTCTGCACAGTAATCCATAAGAAATCGAATCAACAGAACCTCAATAGAAACATTTCATCTGGAGGCATTAGTCCTAGATGTTAGAAGTCTTAGAACAATAACAAAAGCTTGCTACAGATGCCATGCGTTTATTTAGTTTTGGCCTCTTTGGTAGTAGAGATAAGCTCAAAGTTAATGAAAAGCAAAAAAATTTATTAAATCATTTACAGATCAAACTGGCTTCGCTATCAGCCATGAAAAGCTATGTGAATCTCATGAAATAATCCCATATCTAGGTTATCTCCAATTCCTGACACCTGGTTCTCATGGCTATGTTCCCATTGAATGTCAATTTAATATGCATTCTGAAGCAAAATCAGTTCTGTGTGGTACTGGCAATATTTATTTCCCTTGCCTTTTCCCATCATTTTAGAAATAACCTTATAGTAATTGCCACCATAAAATGGAAATATTTCATTAATATTCTTCCCTGCATAAATTTAAAGCTGTTATTAATGAATAATATATGTGTCAGTCATTCTGCTGAAGGTGCCATCTTAGGCAGATAATTATGACTCTCCTAATTTTCTAACAGGGATATTCTGGAAGTACAATTGTTATTCCAGCATTTAGAAACATCATTGGGTCACTTTAAGAGCACATATGATACATAAAATTTGAGAGATGGTCATATTAAGATCAGATATCTAAAAAGAGGCTTCAGTCCTTTTAGAACAAGTTAAATGACATATCAGGTTTATTTCTAAGAAACCTATTCAAAATCAGGAGGAAAAAGCTTTTATATTATATGCTCACAACCTCAGAAATTATGGCTTGAACAAAAGAGAATTTATTTTCTACAACTCCAGTCTCAGGTAAGCCATGATATTGAAGCCCATTAGGAGTAAATACCTGAACATGGATAATAAGGCCATATCTTCAATTCAGGTAAATGTGCCGTTACCTGCTAGTGACTTCTGCCTTGAGAAAAGTAAAGGTGGTAGGTCATAATGTCCACAGATTTGCCAATCCTTGTTTGGTTCCTCAATGGCAATGAACTATGAGAAGTGTTCACATTGTTAGCCAAAAACCTGAGAGCATTATTGGTGTATAGAATCTAGAAGCTGAAGACAATTCCACACTGGAAACTTCGGTGCTAAAATAGTTTAAGTGAAAAGTGCCATTGGTGAGAATATTACATTTGGTAAATTCTGATTAGTAAATACTGATCTCTGTGCTTGGTAGGCTCTCAGAGTAGAACTTTCTACCTTCTTACTTTTCTTCCACTGGGACATGGGTATTTAAAGTCAACTGGGCAGGGTCAAGGTGAAGATGCTAGATGTGAAGTTTGATTTCTTTGTGGCTCTCAATGTTATCGCCCAAATGTGTTATTTATATTCAAGAGTTAAACTTCTTTCCACCCACCACCCCTTCCCAAAAATGAGATGATGTTATAAGGACCTCACAAAATTCTTCATCCTTCAGTGAGGATTAAATTTCTAATGGGGTACAGAACTGTTGGAAGAGAGCCTGCTCTAGGACTCAGGAATTGTGTAAACCTTACATAAAACAATCACATAATTCTAAATAACAGTACAGGTAAACAGACTTGAGTGACTAAGGGTTGAACAAGGATAACTCAAAGAATATAATCAAAAGGTAATTCATTTTGGTCTCTTACTGCCTTTCTAAACTTTATTTAACAGGACAATCTGCTGTGCCAGATTAGAACTTGTGCAGGTTCCATGGTGTATCAGCTCACTCTTGAATAATAAACATTTGTATTGACCTTTGATATCATATAATGTCGTAATAAGACATTAAGAACACAGTCCCATGTTTTAGACGAAACTCTGAACTTGACTTTGGGTAACACCTTCTACCCAACTCTAAATCAGGTTTGTGACAGGTTGGAGCCAGGCTGTGGAGACCATGGTCCTTCTCTTTTGCTTTGCTGCCCTGCCCATCTCCCCATTCACGATTGCACTGTCTGGTCAGCAGGGTCATGATGCAAACGTTCTCACAGCCATTTCCCAGCAACAGGCTGGCAGGACCACCCCAATGTTTCCAGTAAAGTCACTAACCATTCTCTAGCTCTCCCAGCAGGGAGTCAGGCTTGAGTCCAGTTAGAATTACTTTTCTCAAGTGTGGGTAAGGCACCAGACCTTTTGGTCTCCCAATTTCAGAGAACATATTCAAAAATTCTTAGCATAATCACCTGGAGGAAGCCCTCTAAGTAGGCTTCGGCTGAGAAGGCAGCAGCCTTCCCATCCTGGAAGAGGCAATAGTCATCTCCGCCCAAAATCTCTTTACCAATCTCTTGATGAAAACTTAAACGTGAGCATTCTATTAGAGGAGCACATGAGACACTGGATACACGTTCTAGAACAGATATTCCTAATTCAGGAGCTGATTGCAGAAAAAAGAATGCCCATTTCTGAACTCAGCTGAGAGCAATCAGTGCTAATCCACCACGTGTACCAGCTTCCCGCGGATGCCGAAGTGGTCCCAGAATCCTCTGTCCGCAGGCGCCATCAGGGTTTCTCTCCCGAACTCCGTGGGTCTCCGCTCCTCGTCACGCTTCTCGCCCTCACAGGGAGACAAGGAGACAAATAAAGAAAAGTTCCTCAGGCATTGTCTAGCTTTGCATCAAGTCAATTTCCAGGAGGGCTGAATCTTAAATTTGAAGATGCTGAGCACCAGAGGAATTAAGAATACAGTCGTCTTGTATCCAGTGTCATGGATAGCTACTTAAAATCTCCTGGACAGAGTTTGCAGATATATATTTTGAAAATCTTACTCTCAGTATTTATTTCAACTCTTTCGGTAAATTTTAGAGTTTAAAAAAATAGAAGAAGAAGGAGAAGAAAACGGTGGCTCTCACTGCTGGAGCGAGGCGGAAGGAGCACGGGAAGATGGCGCCGGCCCCCCGGCCTCCTCTAGGAAGGCACCTGTAGGTGCCCACACACCGGATGCCTGTCCTCAGGCCGACGGGGCCAGACCAGCAAATGACCCTCCTTCAGTCTGGACGCCTCTCCTTTAGCCGCTTGTGTGCTGGACCCTGGAGCAGGTGAGTCTGCGAGCAGATGCGAAGCCCTTCAAGAGGTGTCTCAGTTCATTGTGAGTCCGTGGATGCCAGAGCCGTTGGCTTGCTTGCTTTCTTTTTAATTTTCCTTTCCTGGGAGGCAGCATTTTAAAAAATATTTTTATTTACTGATTTATTTGGCTGCGCTGGGTCATAGTTGCAGCACACAGGGTCTTCCATCTTCCTTGTGGGGATGTGGGATCTAGTTCTGGGACTAGAGAGCAACCTGGGCCCCCTGCATGGGGGCAGGGAGTCTTAGCCATTGGACCACCAGGACAGACCTGCTGGTTTTTCAAAGATGGATTTTTGTAGGGTTCTCTCTCAACTGCAGGTCTGAAGAGCCTCTGCCCAGGCACTATTTTCGGAAAATTCTTATGTCATCTTACTTGATGCTTGCAAGCAGCCTGCGATATGTGAAATTTACCCATTTATCAGACAGGGGCTTGAGAGTTGGAAAGGTCTATAGTGACATCACTAATGTTGCAGAATTAGAACAAAACAAACAAAAAAATTGGATTCAAATGCAGAGCTTTGATTTTTCCACAGCTTCTTACATGTGAAGTGTGACTTTGGTTTTGCACGTGGAGGCATTTTAAGGAGGGAGTAATAAATCCGCATTGAAGTTAAAATTCTGAAGTGCTAAAAGACGCTGATGCTGGGAGGGATTGGGGGCAGGAGGAGAAGGGGACGACAGAAGATGAGATGGCTGGATGGCATCACTGACTAGATGGACGTGAGTCTGAGTGAACTCCGGGAGTTGGTGTTGGACAGGGAGGCCTGGTGTGCTGCGATTCATGGGGTCGAAAAGAGCTGGACACGACTGAGCGACTGATCTGATCTGATCTGAAAGTTACCTGGATTACAGAAACATAACATGTAGTATCTGCAGAAAGTGATTGCAAGAACAAGTGTTTTGAGACCTAATTTCTGTATTTCTACAACAGACATGGCTGTTTTCAAGTTTCTCTCTGTGTGGTCTGCTTAATTTTTCACATGGGTGAAGGCAGTGACATGGATGCATTTTGTTTATTTGACCCCCAGTGTGTCAATGGGTAATACCTTTGAAATTAGCAACACAATGTGGAAATCTTAGTGGAGACTGTGATAGGTTATCAGAAATATTTGGAGCCTGTAGCTTATTGCTATTTTTTTGGACATTGAGTCTCATCCCATGCAATTTCAGGTGACTCAGATATTAAGCCAATACCTGTCAAAGGCCTCCTTGAAGAAATGTTTTGTGAAGTCAGGGACTCCTTGTCTTGTTATCAATACTTGATACTAACTGTGGCTAGTACTCAGAGGTACTCAGTAGAGTTAATCACATTTAAATGGAGTGCTTTAAAGCAAACATGTAGGCTTTTTTAAAAAAATCAGAATATGTTTTATTACTAAAACTTCTTTTATTATCCACTGTGTTTCTTTTTCTCCTTGTTATCTATTTTATGTGCTATCTGGAGGTATAATAAACCTTGGATTAGTTGGCTAGCTTAATTGAAAAATGTTTTGAAATGAAAAGTTAAAAAGCAAAACAAAATATATTGAAAACCATTTCCATTCCAATTTCTTCTGTTAGTTCAGTTGTAAGAAATGGAGAACAAAAGCATTACCAACCAAGGCTTTTAGCAGAAACATAATTGCTTACACATCCAAATACATCAGCCAAGTTTGCTACACGCGATTAGGCAGCCAATTGTGTTGAAAATGTGCTTGCTCATTCAGAGGAGACCACACCCCAGGGCTCACTTACTTACATCCTTAAGTTGGGTTAACACTAGCTCATTCTCATTATCCACTTCTTGGAAAATATAATGGGGCCACCAGTAGTAAGAATCATTTGGGTCCAAATAAAAGACCTAATGTCTTCAACTAACCCCACCTTGGTTAGGCCAGGAAAGTTTCAGTCTAGTCTTTCCTAAGAACTCAAGTAGAGTCATTCTATCAAAGGATGCCCGTAATTAATCAAAGTTGTATACCAGGCACTGTGAAAAGTGCATTATGTTTAAAAATGTATAATGTCAGAGAAGTGGATCAAATTCTACATTAAAAAAAAAAAATTTACATGTCACCTGAAAAATAGTTCAATTTAAAAGAGAAACAGGGTCATATTGTGTCTCAGGTACGTTTCCCCATTCTTGTTTCTCTACCTGAAGTTAATTTAGTTTTCAATTCTCAGGAAAATGTGTTGGTGACTTGGAAAACTAGCTTTCCTTGTCTTGAAATTCTTTTCTAACCATAACACCAATTTTTATTTTGAAATGGTCTTAAATATGGCACAGCTATTATACATTCCTTAATTTCATCCCAAATATCTAAGTAAAGCAAGATCATCTTTTTCTTAGTTTTCCCCTGAAAGTATAGAGAGAAATATTTTACAATAGCTGGGCTTTAGGTATTCAGACGGAGAAGGCAATGGCACTCCACTCTAGTACTCTTGCCTGGAAAATCCATGGACAGAGGATTTTCTGTCCATGGCTCTGCCTACAGAGCCTGGTAGGCTGCAGTCCCTGGGGTCGCTAAGAGTCAGGCACGACTGAGTGACTTCACTTTCACTTTTCACTTTCATGTACTGGAGAAGGAAATGGCAACCCACTCCAGTGTTCTTGCCTGGAGAATCCCAGGGATGGGGGAGCCTGGTGGGCTGCCGTCTATGGGGTCACACAGAGTCGGACACGACTGAAGTGACTTAGCAGCAGCAGTAGCAGCAGCAGGTATTCAGAAGACCCAAGATGGCAGGTGAAGGTAACTGTCCCATTCTTTGATTGACTAGAATTTACCTATGTAATAGCCACTTACTTAACACATCATCCTTTAGGATCAATTCAGAAATGTTGGGATCAGCTATGTGTTGGAAGTTAGTTCTCCTGGGATAGTAAGTGCTAAAAGTTCTCATTGCCAGCAGGCGACCACATAAAATGTAGGCAATGAAACCAAGGTGCTAGCTAGTCAACTAAGTGTAGCATGCCTTCCACTTAAGCAACAAATTCCTTTTTTAAATTTTTTCCTGGACTCTGATTTCCTGACTATCACTACCCTGGACAAAGCTGAATGCAAAAACTACACATTTGCATGTCAAGCTGACTGTTGGTTTCTGTATAAGTTTGTTGTTGCTGCTGTAATAAATTAAGTGACTTAAAACAGCACAAATTTATTGTCTTATATCTGCTTATCACAGGTCTCAATGAACTAAAATAAGGGTATCGACAGGGTTGTGTTCTCTTCTGGAGGCACTAGGAGAATATTTATTTTCTCATCTGTAATAGCTTTTAGAAGTCTCTCACAGTCCTTGGCTTGTGGCCTTCTCCCTCTATCTTCAAGCAAGCAAAAATAGATCAAGTCTTCACATCACTCTGCCCTCCTCTGTCTCCTTCCGCCTACAACCATCCTTGTGATTATACTGGATAATATATGTATTAAGATAATCTAGAATAGTCTCTATATTTTAGGTGTAGCTAACTGTCAACCTTAATTCCATCTATAGCCTTTGCTGTAGAAACACAGACTCACAGGTTCCTGGAATTAGGATGTAGACACCGTTATTTTCCCTACCAGAGACTCATTTTCATTTCGACTGATAAAAATTAAATATTTTCAACTAAGATTTCTGAAAGCTACCTGTAGACAGTAAACAGGAAAACATTTCTCTGAGCCAAGTCCATTTGTTGCTCATACCATTATCTTTAAATGGCTCTGATAGTAGCAGACAGATTTTTAAGATTCGGTGATCTCTGGTTCCATATTGTCTGTGTTCTGACTTCACTGAGCCCCTTTCCTCCCCACTTGCCTTTGTGTGGGCAGTACAGCTCTGCTCTCAGTAACGAGCCCCTCTGCCACAGAGCAGACCTTTTGAAGAGTACCTACTTTTCATCATGCCAAAGTATGAGCTCACACACGTTCATGCTTGCCTTTGTTCCCTCCAGGCTTCCATACCTCATGAGTTGCCTCTTTGCTTTCAGGGGGAATCAAGGTAGCAGACCTCAACAGCATTCTGTTTCAAGGGTTGAGGAGAGGCAGCAGAGAGGGGATTTAGGTTATATCCAATGACCACCTCTTTCCTGGGTTTGCCCTCACAGCAGCTGGAGGGCTTGGAGGTGCTAAGCCCTCTGATTTAGAACTACACAGGTCTGAAGGCTGAGCATTTTCTATGAAGGGCCTTCATCTTTGGAATTCCCTCTCCAAGGCTATTGACCTACATGGCCTGAGGTAAATTCTATCTCCCTAGTAAAGTGGATTTCACAGTTAATGTGGCCAAGCTGATTTGGATTATTTATTTCCAATGTTAGCCACAGTTGTAGAACTCTCAGATGTGGGCAGGAATTGAATGCATCTTTAGAAATCTCGGGAACGAATAGCACTCTCTGAGACACGAGAGGGATGGGTTGTATTCTTTTTGTGTGGCCCGTGACTTGCTCGAATACCAAATTGCAGCCTCTCCTCTGTGGTTATTTCTTCCACGTTGTGTTCTGTCGGGCTAACCTACCTGACCCGTTCCTATGTTTGATTACTTGACAGCAAATGAATGACAGAAAATGTAAATAAGCACACTGCACATCTGCATATCAGGCCAGCGGTGCCGGCCTGTGTGGGGGACTGGAGTAGGGTGGACCTGAAGGAAGTTATTAGCTCTCCAGCAGGGGCAAAGAGAAAAGCCAGTTCTGTCAAACATGAATGTTGAAACAAAAGGAAATCACCCCGTCCCAGATGCTCTGGGCTGAATCTGCCTTCCTGGGGTCTTATTCTGGTTCAGAGATAGCTCTGTCCTTGAAGTGCTCTCTGTTGAGTGACACTAGTCCATGGTATCAAGTAGTGTTTAAAATACCTAGATTAAAAGCCTTCTGCATTTAATGTCTCAGCTCCAACAGGTATATAAACCAAAATGAACTTGCAAATTTCATTGAAGCTTTATCCTCTAGCCCAGGCTAGTCCCTAATGTCACAATTTCCACATTCCTGACAAAGAATCTTTTACTCTAACCAAGTTCCCGCTCACAGTTGGCAGCTGGCCCATCCAGCGGGGGAAGGTGACTTTTGTGGTGTCCCCACTCGTGCAGGGGTGCAGGTTAACACATCCTTCTTGGGCAATGAGGGGACTAATATTCTGTGCTTTGTTCAAAGCTCTGAAGGATCAATGTATGACATGTGATACTCGAATTGATGCTATTCCTGTCCTGAAAGGGAACTCCAGTTCCCTTCCAAGTGGAAGAGGTGAGGGGATTTGACTCTTGGCTCAGTACTGCCTGAGTAAATACTTTTTTTTACATCAAATTTCAGCCTAATATGGTTTGAGGTTTCAGTTAAAACAGGTAGGTAACAGGTATTCTTATAGATTTTTTATAATGTGAAATAGATCATGGGTTTCAGGTACATTTAGACCAAGTAGTGCAGCTATTGTTTTTTTGTTTTTTTAAATAAATTCAGTAAGTGTTCAACAATATGTAGCCAGTGTGTTCGTTAGCCTGGCCACCATCTCACAGGGAGCCCACTTCCGGTGAGGGTGCTCTGCCAATTGTTGCATCACCAGCAGAATTTGTGCATTTAAGAGGTGGTGTATTTGTAGACCCTGTAACTCCTACCTGCTGAGTAGAATGGGTACAATTGCTTTGACACAGGAAATAGAAGCATTGGTCTGTGTCCAGCTCTGCTGTTCTCTCCTGAGCCTCCACATTAGAAGAAAGTGGGCCTATGAATACAGTAGTAGGCGATGTGGTCAATGATGGCCGAACTCAGAAGCAAGTTCAAATTGGACCTGCTCAACGGAATAAATCTGCTCAAGGCCCAGCAGTGAGTTGAAGGTCCTCTTCTTGGGGAACAATTCTCTTCTTCAGGACCCGAAGAGAATGGTGACTGTCCAGACTGTTCTCAAAGCTTGGTGACCTCAGCATTGGACAGATGGGGTCTGCGGCTCGTATACCTGAAGAAAGCCATTCAATATACACTGAGTCCTGATGGATTAAACAGTACAGGATTGCTTTGACGTTTCCCTCCTCAGCTTTACTGAGATGTAACTGGCAAGTTAAATAGTAGGATATTTAAAGTGTACAACACAATTCACACGCAGATTGTGAAAGGATTCCTTCATTTAAATAACACATCTGTTGATGGCTTTGTTTTGTAGCCTAACCCACCAGTCCCGGTGCAGTCCACCATGATACCCTGACTCTGCTCACTCTGGCCCCTGCCACATGCTTACCCAGTGCCTGATCACATCTGCAGTTCATCAGGTCACATGTAGCTGAACTGACTTGCTACAAAGCATGTGCAAAACATGTCTACATCACCCTTTAGGGCTTCATTTCTTGTTAATTAGCAAACTTTGGCTTTCAATGATGACCAACCAACTTTTTTTTTTTTTTTTAAGAAAGTGTTCATCTTATGTATACAAGACTTACAAGAACAGCCTGGTATGCTGTTGGCTTTGTCCTGGCAACTAAAATCAGTCCCCAGCACTCATCAGGGTATCTTGCTCTCAACTTTCACTACTGTATGTAATCCACTTCTATGTTTTATGTGGAGAGATTTTTGTATGTGCTGGGGTCATGATGAATCCAGAACCATGGTTTGAAACATGTTCTATTAACTCCACAGTCTGTATTTTCTGCTTTGACAAGTTGCACCATACCTTCAAATGTTGCTCTCCACAAAAAGGAATCATAGTCTTCATTTTAACCTTTTGTGTGTGACTAGATCCCCCTGTTACTTGAATCATGTTGCAACTCAAGTTTTCCTCTCTCATGTCTTTTAACTTCCTTTGCTTTTAACAAGGTTCCGACAGCTGGGTAGTATTTCTACAGTGGTCTCATTAGTATCTGGTTCAGAGCTGGGATAATTTTCCCTGGTTTTTATTCTCTACATGTATTTATTTTATCTGGAATAGTTTATTGCATTATCTTATTGTAATTAGACATTGGGCTAAAGCTTAGGCATTTTCTCGTCCATAAATTTGGGACCCTTGCTTGCATCTTTGTCAAATTATCATTGAGAATGCGGTCAGGAAGAAAGATTTTGTCCTTATATTTCTCCACCTTTCTCCATGTGGTTTTGCTGACCAAGTCATACTTGATTTAATTTCCCACTGTACATTGAAATTAGCTGCAGCTCCCCCACAGTCTCCATTCACCTTCTAACCCCCTAAGGGTCTCTCTATTCCTGTAGTACGATTATACAGTTGTTCAAATGAAATGAATCAGGTCATTCAGGTTGTATCTACACAAATAAACACTGGGCTGGGAGCTCAACTACAGGAAGAAGTTCTGAGCCATAGATTTTAATTTGAACACGGACACCATCTCTTTCTCCTTGGATCTTGATTGGGGAAGCGAAAGCGGCATGATTCCTGATTGTTTGTCACTGCATCCAATTCAGACCTACCTGCTCCATTTTGGCATCCTTGTTTCGTTTTGTTTCCCCTCTAGTTTCTTGTGATGATTCCCTAAGTACTGGGGTGAAATCTCTAGGTTAAAGCATACACCTAAATTTGGCATGTGTAGGACTTACCGGCAAATCACCTCGATGACCACAAATGCACAGCTATTGGCAGTGGATTGAGTTTTTTAAAAAATATATTTGAATAAGATAAACAGCAGCCTATTCTCAGTAGAAATTTTTCCTAAAGCAGCCTTTTAGTGAACGTAAATATTACGTTCACTAATTATGGTATTCACTAATTATGGTAATCTGGTATTAATAGGCCTCCTAATGGGAAGAGGGCTTCCTGGTGGCTGAGTGGTAAAGAATCCATCTGCCAGTGCAAGGAGACGGCAAGAGACGTGGGTTTGATCCCTGAGTAGGGGAGCTCCTCTGGAGAAAGAAATGGCAACCCATTCCAGTATTCTTGGCCATGGGTAATTTGGTGGGCTGTGTTCCATGGGGTCACAATAGACTCCCACACAACTTAGTGACTCAACAACAACAACCATGGGGAGGAGTCTTGCTGGCCCCTGGGATGTGCACTCCTGTTGGAACCCCACGTCAAACTTTCTGGAGTCAAGGGTGTCTGGCTTGAGGAGGGGACTGAGACATGTGATTACTACTTCTCTGTCCCCTGAATACTTTGAATGACTACAGAAGTCCAGAGAATAATAAATTCATAAACCTATTAAAATTCAGGGTTGAAGTAAGGGAGTAGAATGGACATAGCTAACAAAAAATGAGTGTCTGGGAAGGGTTATGATGGATAAATCATAATGGAGAGGATGATAAGTTATGGGTCAAAGGAAACAAAAGCAGTTTTACATAGTGGTTTCCCAGAGTTGGTAGATAAGGAAAATGGGACTGGGAGAAGGGGCAGAAACCGTTACCAGGACTGAAGCATTAACTGCAGAATGTCTGCAGTGAGCCGTGTTGCTCACACTCGAAGCCTGCTTCAATTGCAGGGCTGTTGGTCCCCAGACTGAGATGAGAAAGCTAGCCTCTGGTATAATAACCTACCAACTGTTTCTATCACACAACTTGTAGAAAAAACACTTTCTCAGTCTAGCTCAGATACACTTATTTTTCTGAATTACATATTTGTATGCTATACTAATGTATCATATATGGTATATAACACAAAATAGAAATTCTTAAAAAAAGATGAGAAAAATTTCCAAATAGAAATCCTAATACAGGCCTCCTTCAATTAATATTATAATCCATTTCTGAAAATGAGATGTTCTATGTGAAATATTAATCATGAGAATATTCTCATTGTTTAACTGAGAATAATTATAATGTATCAACTCAAAGCTTCCAACCAATTTCTTGAAACATAACTAAAACATAGTAAACTAACTACATATAAGTAATAAACTCTTAAAAATGTAGAAGCCTGAAAATAGCACTTCCTGATATCTGAAAGATATAGTTACTAACAAACAGCTGCTTTTAGTACAGTCACATGTACTCAACTTCACGGTATAGATGCTCTGTAACACTTAAAAACTTAAAAAAAAACTATGCATGAGTCTAAGATTTTACCAATTATAATCAAACGTATCTCAAGACATTTCCATCATTTGGTTTAAAATGCATTGAGTTTGGGGGATTTAAATTTTTTTTTTCTGAAAAATATTGGCCAAAAAAATGTAATATTAAGAGAGATGAATGTTTCTGAAGACTGGGTATTAAAAGAGGCATTTTGCCAGAAAATATTGATTGGGAAAACTGTGCCTCTGTTTTTTTCCATAATCTCGAGAGAGTAACTTGTATTCACTGAGGTGAAGTCAACCACTTTGCAGGCTCCCGCTTCCTAAAGACACAAGGTGGTCTACCAGGGAAGCTAGTGTTGGAGTTGCCATCTCAGATCAGGGCCTTGATCTTATTAGTACTGGTTAGCCTAGAGGATATCCGCACGCCCTCAGGTGAAATCTGCCCATCCCCACGCCTTGCCCACATACCCCAAACTGGCAGTAAATTCTCCCTTTCAAAGAAGAGTGTAAGTCACACATAGGACTCATGACAACCAGTGACAATGACCTCAGTTGATCATTCATTCATTCAATCAGGTGCATGAAGCCAAAACCATACGTTAGCAATCACTTGAGGACAATTGGCAGCATAAAAAAGAGAGATGAGTGAGTGAAAACAGTAAACTCTAGACAATGAATGCCTTAAGGAAGAAAACAGTGTTTTTTAAAAAAATTACTATCTTACAGAGAGTGAAGAAAATAGTGTTGTTTTTTTTTTTTAAATTACTATCCTATAGAGAGTGAAGAAAATATAGTATCCATTTAACAAGAAGAAACTGCTAAGAAAAAAGATCAGTCAGAATTAAGAGAGTTGATGAAAAAACACAAATTATAAAAAAAAATAAAAAAAAAGAATCATACAGAATAAAAGGGAAAAGAGGAAGAGACAGAAATATAAAATGAGAAAGAAATTCAAGGGCATAGAACATAATCCAAGAAATAATAGATAAAATATTTGTTTATGTGTAATTTCTTGTATATTAAAATACTGAGAGAATAGTTTAGAATTGTTTTTCATTTGTTCATTTGAACAGGGAAGGGAGATGATTTTTTCTTGATTTGAAGTGTAAATCTTCCAGGACAGAAGCCTGCTGCTGCTGCTAAGTCACTTCAGTCGTGTCCAACTCTGTGTGACCACATAGACGGCAGCCCACCAGGCTCCGCTGTCCCTGGGATTCTCCAGGCAAACACACTGGAGTGGGTTGCCATTTCCTTCTCCAATGCATGAAAGTGAAAAGTGAAAGTGAAGTCGCTCAGTTGTGTCTGACTCTTAGCGACCCCATGGACTGCAGCCTACCAGGCTCCTCCGTCCATGGGATTTTCCAGAAAAGAGTACTAGAGTGGGGTGCCATTGCCTTCTCCAAGGACAGAAGCCTAAGGATTCATACTAAGAGGGTGAAGGAGAAATTAGGAAAGAAGACAGACAACTTTTTTACTTTTTCCATTGTTTCTGTGCCTGCTGTTAACCCTCAAGTTAGTGAGGAATATTCTAATTTCTAGAGAAAAGTATTCCATTCTATAGTCTGAGGAAGAAACAGAGCTGTTGAGGACAAACCCAGCAACCTGTGCAAGGATTTCATTTGCTATAAAGAAACCAGGATTTATTGGTGCAGGTCAAAGTCGAAGGCATTTCATGGTAGATATATTTAATCAGAAATGTGCTCACTAATGTTCCAGGTACCCATTTAACTCTCTGCTTGGTCACCTTACCATCTCAGTCTCTAACCACTATTATCCAGGAAGGATGATTTAGCTCTCTGTTGTGAGGGAAAAATTTCTCTGGCATTTGACAAGATAGTGTAGGGCCTGAAGGGAGTATTCTATAAAATATCATGGACCATGCAGATCACACTTCAAGGAGCAGAGTGTGATGGACAAAATGCCAGACATGCAGGAGTCTGCTCACATTCAGAGCAGTTCCAGGCTGGCTATGCTGGTCCTGGGTGTCATCCTGGAAGGCGGAGTATCCCTGCAGAAGCCAGATCAGTTCCAGGACAGGCCTGGAAGTCTAAGTGGGCCTTAGACTTAGAGACCACCCAAAGCTGTTTATGGTCATTGTAAATTATGGGAGGGTCCAATTTAATCTCCCTAAGGCCCCCTCTCCCACCAATAGGGCCACAACTGAAGGAGCCTTGAAATATGACAGAAATTTATGGCTGGCTAAATATATGGCATTTGTTCAATATTAGATTTCAGAAGTTGTGCCACTTGAGAGATCTGAGTTTTCAAGTTCTCAGGAAATGAAATGTGTAATGTGCAGTAAGACTTATTTAAACCATTTGTTTTTTGATACATTTGAATAAACAATTAGAGCATTTTATTACCTGTAAAGTAATTGTTACAAATATAATAATTTATGATCTACTCTTGCATATATTAATATAAATTATAATAAATTAAGAAAGACTATCACTTCTATGTATAGACAGTATCCTAAATTACACTGCCTAGATTTGCTGGTATTTTAGGATTTGCCTTATAATGATGAGTTTTTGCCACCCTAAACCTATTTGACTGGTTAATACAATGAGAATGTTTAATATTTTAAAGGAAAATTACAGCATTTAGAAAGAGCTTTAGTTTTAAAGCAATAGGTCTTACAAAAACATTATTCTAACTCCATAATCCAATTTCTCTATAATGAATAAATATGATGTTACATAGAAAACAGAAGCAATATCAGAATACTTCTGAGTATATAAAAATGAAAAAGTTGTAAGAATGGTATGAGATATATTGAATTGAGAAAAAAATTATTATTCCAAACACTTTAATTAAAAGAAATATATAACAGATTAGCTTTGCCATTAATTTCAGTAATTTTCAAAAAACCAACAAAAACTACATTATAATCTTCATATGTATTAATTTGTTAATTACACTTTACATAAATCAGTTTAAAACAGCTTAATTTGTTTAAACATGGTAGAATTTCTAAGAATTCTACAAAAGAATACAAAGAATTACTTGCTAGGTTTGTTTAATTTCTGTGTGGTCCAAAAAGTATGTGACAAGTAAGTTAATACAGAGAATATATTATCTATTTAATCATTCAGTGCCCATATATAAAGTTTTCAGATCTCTATCCTCTGAGTGTGAGTACAGCAAAGAAATCAGGTCTGAGAAAAGATATCTAAAGTAGATACTTTGCTCTTATCTGAATTAAGATATGCCACAGTGTCATACCCATACTTTATTAATTATCACATTCATTTTCTTATTGCATGACAATTTTAGATAATCTAAAAATAATACATTTATATTGCATCTGCATGAGAAAATGATTTGGGCAACTGATTTTTACCTGAAGTAAAAGTCCACACTCATTCTAAAGTCTGAGTCTATTATAGTAACTTGAATAGTGTTCTCTCAAAATTCAGGTGCCTCTGAACTTCAGAATGTGACCTTATTTTGATAGGGTCTTTACAGATATAATCAGATCAGTTGGATGGGGTCATATTGATTTAGGGTCAGCTCTAAATCGTATGACTGCTGCTTTTATAATTTAATAAAGTTTGAGTGCAAACTCTTTTCTGTTAAAATGAGTTTCCCAATAGAAACAAAGTCTTATTAATCTTGGTTATTCCTGTTCTCAGTTTTGTTTTGCTTTGAGGTTTTTGTTGTTACTGCCTTTGTTTTGCTTTTGTTTTTGCCACATAACAGTCATTTCCTTATTTTACAATAAAGCACCCCTGTTTCCTTTTGAAGAATGACCACCCACCCAGTAAATTAAATCTTGCATGGACTATCAGTAAGGCTTCCTTCTTTCCTCTTTTCAAGGATTGGACCTGAGAGCCAGGCTAAGCTAGTTGGATTCTGTATCCCAAAACTGAATCTTCAGCAGAATGATACAAATACAGAAAAAGGTTAGAGACAATTTATCCATTATTGGTGCCCTCAGTTTTTACTCTCTGAACACTCAGAAATTCCCTCATTCATTCCTTTTTTAGCCCTAGTTCTTTAGCTGACATTTCATCATTTTGTCAGCTACTCCAGAGCCTTCAAGTAAATTCAGATTCCTGTTGCTTACACCCAACAAACCCTAACTGATATCTCCACAAAGTCTTGTTAATTGTTCTGCATAAAATAGCTACTCAGGGTAGAAGTCACAGTGTTCACAGAATCCACTCTGGCTAGTTCAAACAAAGAATTCCCAAGGGCTCATGGAAACTTTGAGAATGCAAAAGAAACATGCCCAAGTTTCTGATGCAAAACTGGCCTGGTGAGGAAGTTACTACCTCTCAGGCCAGATGGCGAATGCCAGATATATCGTTTGCAAATGTTCTCCCCATTCCTTAGACTGCAGTTTCGCTCTGTGGAGTAGTCCCTTTGCTGTACAGAAGCTTTTGTTTGATGCAGTCCCATTTGTCTAATTTTGCCTTTGTTGTTTATGCTTTTAGTGTTAAATCAAAGAAATCATTGCCAAACCCAATGTCAGGAAACTTTCCCCCTGTGACTTCTTTTAGAGGTTTTAACAGTTCAAAGTCTTGTGTTTAGATCTTTAATCCATTTTGAGTTGATTTTTGTGTATAGTAAAAGATAATCATCCACTTTCATTCTTTTTCTTATAGATACCCAATTTTCCCAACACCTTTTTTTAAAAAGACTGAGCTATATATCTTATAAGGAATTAGTATAGCCAAAACAAGGGATTCCTACAACTCAATAGCAAAAAAGCAAATAACCCTAAAAAAAAGAAGGGGGAAGCAAAGGTCTTGAATAGCTGTTTCGCCATGGAAGACATACAGATGGCCAATAGGTATATGATGATGCTGAACATCACTAATCATCAGGGAAATCCAGATCAAACCACGTGAGTTACCACCTTACACCTGTTAGGATAACGGATAAAAACACCAAGGAAAGATAGCAAGGGGCAAGGACGTAGAGAAACTGGAATCCTTATGTGCTTTTGGTAGAAATGTAGAAGAGTACAGCTGCTATGGGAAATAACGTGGCAGTTCCTCAAACAATTAAAAATAGAATTACCATTTGATTCGGCAATACCATTTCTGAGTACATAACTGAAAGAATTGAAATGGGATTCTTGAAGAGATACACTCCCATGTTCATTGCAGCTTTATTCATAATATCTAAGACAGGGAAGCAATATAAATATCTACTAACAGATTAATGGATAAAGAAATTGTGGCATATACATACAATGGAATAATATCCAGTTTAAAAAGAGGGGAATCCTGCCTGAAGGACATTATGCTAAGTGATATAAACCTGTCACAAAAGGACAAATACTGCATGATTCTTCTTATACTAAAATACTTAAACTCAAGAAACAGAGCATCGAGTTTTGGTACCAGGGCCTTGGGTGTTGTTCCATTGGGTATAAAACTTAAGTTATACAAGATGAATAAGTTCTAGAAATTGTCTTTTACAGCAGCACCAGGACTTAATGCTGTACCATGCTCTTAAATATTTGTTAAAAGTGTAGATCTCATGTGTTTTTACAGCAATAAAAAATAAATCCCAGAAATTTATTTTATTGCAGTTGCTCCTGCCACAGCCCCAGTGCAACTGCTGCATGAGGACTTCAACATAGTAACCACTAGAAAGCCCTTACAATGCTGCTGCTGCTGCTGCTACTGCTAAGTCGCTTCAGGCATGTCCGACTCTGTGCGACCCCATAGACGGCAGCCCACTAGGCTCCCCCGTCCCTGGGATTCTCCAGGCAAGAACACTGAAGTGGGTTGCCATTTCCTTCTCCAATGCATGAAAGTGAAAAGTGAAAGTGAAGTTGCTCAGTCGTGTCCAACTCTTCGCAACCCCATGGGCTGCGGCCTACCAGGCTCCTCTGTCCATGGGATTTTCCAGGCAAGAGTACTGGAGTGGGGTGCCATCGCCTTCTCTGTACAGTGCTGCTGCCATCCAATATTCTTTAGCCACCAGGACTAGCAAGACAGACTCAAGCTACAGGCAGCACCTATTTTGTCTGTTTGTCAAATGGGGATTTGACCCTGCTGGTGAGGTAGGGCTCTCTCGTATCATGGACATTTCCCCCATGAACAAACAAAACAGCAAAGCTGTTTACAAAGTGATGGGCAAATAAAAAAAGGGAGTCCCCTTTGAGCTGACAGGTGTTCACTACATCAAAATTTTAGTAAATGGATTGAAAACAAAAGTGTGATAGGTTGAAATAATAGCCCCAGTTCTGTATCTCTCCGATATTGACTCCCTTGACGTGTAACTTTGAAACTCTTCCCACTACAGCAGAAGTCCCTTGCCATACCCTTGGGATGTAGCCATGTGACTTGATCTTTCCAGGACATTAGCAGAAGTGATAGAAGCAGAAGTGCGAGAAACACGCATGTGGCTAGCTTTGCGCTCTGGTGCTTTTTGCCACTGCAGTGAGAACACGATGGGCCACTCAAGAGGAAGTGAGATGCATTGACAGTCCAGTCAAAAGCAAAGCGGTTGGGTCAGATCAATCTTTCCTCAGCTGACTTGGATGTGAATATTTATTGCTGTATGAGACAGAGGTTTGTGTTTGGGCTTTTTTTTTTTTTTTTTTAATTGTTACACAGCAATAGCTACCTGTTACAAAGAATAAAAAGATAAAATTTGATCAAGATTAACATTCTTTCGGCACCCTCCTTTCTTCCTGTAAACATTGTTAAGGCAAACTTGAAGACACATCTCATATGTTGCATGGAAGACGACTTCTGACTACTGATGTTTAAATTGGGGTGTCAATTCTCGACACCATTCATGCTTCACATATGATGTACTTCTCTTTAAAAAAATAGATGAAGACTATTTTCTAGGCAGATCTTCAAAATTTGACTCATTATCTTCCATCTCATCTTCTACTTTGACCCCTGAAAAATTATCTCGTTTTGTCTTGGCTATCACCCTGTGTTTAATCACACTACAAAAACAGAGACAAGTGGGGAAATCATTAGAAATCAGGATAGGAATAATTCAGTTCTACCTTATTGTTCAGTAAAACATCGTGACCTAATCCTAAGACTTTTTTAGCTAATGTTTTGACTCACTGAGCTGTGACGGATTATGTCATCGGAAACTGTGCAATGACAGTGTTTCTCCAACACAACTTTATTAAGTGGTACTAGAATAGGGCCTAATTAAGGAGATTTTGAAGTTTTAAATCTCATCATTAGCACCAGTCACCATATTGTTTGTTGAAGATGCTTTCTTTCTGGCCCACTGGAGTGTGTCCAGGTTAAAAAAAAAAAAGGTCATTAACTATAACCCTTAAGATATATTCCTTATCCATCATCTTTTAACCTCACTTGGAATTAGAAAATAACCGTTTACAGGTCTCAAAGTCATTTGTGACTGCTCATCGGTATTAAAATACTGATAGCTGATTGTGACACAGGCATTACAGAAAGACTGCTTTCTATCCCGTTTTTGATCTTTTGAGATTTAATTAAGCTCAAGTACAAAGTATGATAGTGTCTGTAGAAACCCTCTGAATTACTCATCAATCAATATTTCTGGAAGAACTTTGTCAGATATTATAGGAGATGTAGAAATTTTAGCAGTTGTATTCTCTATGCCAGAAGAGTTTATAATTTGGTGAAGGCAGCAAGATCAAAATATATAGACAGTTAAACTGGATTGTGATGATTCTTGTAATGTCTAAGGTCAGTTTATGATTAGGAGCCAACTTTATGACATAGATCACTAGTCCTGTGGATTCAGGTAAAGGAAGGGACACTGAGTATTTGGATGATAAGACACCCAGGAAGACAAGGACTTACAGTGAAACTTGGAGGTTGGGTAGAGTTTATTCAGTAAGGCTAAAGCAACAAATAGTGCAATTGAGAAATGGCTTGTGCTTACTCCATAAAATAGTTTTATGACTCCCTGAAAAGCTATAGGAAAATTATTTAGGTTAATACAGGTTGAACTGGTAATTCAATAAAATCTATACTTAGCATTTCACATGTTTACTATTCCATTACTTCTTATATTGTCTGTGTTAGTTTTCTAGGACTGTTATACAAAATATGCAGACTAGGGGGCTTTAACAAGAGATATTCATCTTCTCACGGCTCTGGAGGCTAGAAGTTTAAGATCAAGGTGCCAGCAGGTTTGGTTTCTTCTGAAGCCCTTCTCCTTGTCTTGCAGATGACTGCATTCCTACCATGTCTTCATGTGGTTGCCCTCTGTACATGCACACCACCAGTGTCTCTTTGTATATTTGAATTTCCTCTTCTAAGGACATCAGTTAAATTGAATTGGAGCCACCCTAAGGCCTAATATTAACTTAGTCACTTCTTTAAGGCCTTGTCCTCAAATATAGTCACGTTCTGAGTACTGGGATTTAGGGCTTCACATATGAATTTTGAGAGAGACAGTTCAATAAATGGCACTATTTTTATCATTGATTACCAATCACATGTTGATAATTGGAGAAAATATTAGCATTTTCCCCCAAGAATTAAGACTACCAATGGGTATCATGCCCACCCTCACCCACTTCTCTCCCAGACCACCTGTTACTCAAGTCCTGTCTCTTCATCTCATTCTTCCTCTGCCCACTTCAGTCCCAAACACTGTAGACTTTTCTGCCACTGATTCCTTTATAAGAAAGCTACTCTACCTGACTAACTGCTAGACCATTGCTTTACACTGGAATCTCCCATGGATCTTTTAAACTTGTATTGTTAAGCATTTTGTTTAATTGTATGTGGGAGAGTTTTTAAAAGTTCTTCAGGTGAATTCTAATGTGCAGCAGAGTTGATGAACCACTGATGTAGGAGAAAGGAAGAGTCATTTTGCTACTAGACAGTATTGGGGATGTGAAGGTGAGGGGTTTATAATGGTAATTCTGGTCTTGATGGAGTATATTTTATAATCATAAGAAATGATCCTACTCAAATGAATAGCATCAAACCAAATGAGATGGTTGTTTAGAACATTCAGAAGGTACCAAATAGGTGATGTGACCCCCAAGGGAAGTGGTTAATGGTACATTGTGTATTATTTCATAAAGGCATACCTAGTTACAATTTAGAAATGTTGATCTCTATGTCTCCATAATCCCTCCCATAACCATCCTTAGAAAATTCTAGAATTGTTAGAGCAGGAACACAATTTTGGGATTCCTTCTGACTTCCAAACTGTGGGTTCTTGCAAATCAAAAAGGAAGGCCTCAAGAGTGTGGCACTTTGACTTTCTACCATATTAGTGGTAGAAAGTCAATAAGGGAGATACCAAATGTCACAAAGAAGCTGAAACAGAGTCCAAAGACTTCCTTGCCCTTGGAGCCAAACCAAACAAAGAGATTGTGTCATTACTATTGAGCAAAGGCCTTCAAAGGATCATGGCCATCACCGACCCCATCTAGCAGGACAGTATCCATGCTCTGAGCCTGTCTTTGCAGGTGTTAACATGCCCCCTTTTAGATATTAACATACCTTTTAACTAATGGTCCTGAACACTTAGAAGCCTGTCCCAAAACACAGTCGGTGAGGTTCTTAACCCTCAGTGGAAAAGTGTTGTCCAAGGGAAAGTGAATTTGGGAGAGTCAGTTGAGAAAAAGACTGAAAAAGTATAGCCAGAGGAAATTGATCCTGAAACATCAGAGTCATTGTAAATAAGCACGCAATAATTATTTTCACAGGGGTCTTTGTACTGTTGTGTTAAATTTACTGAGCTATAAAATGATACAGAAAAAAGGTCTTCTCAGTTATATTCCCAAATTAATACAAACAAAATCAAACTGCCAATTACCCTAAATTATAAGAGCTGTTTTTAAATACACTTTTTCAAGGGCATTCATAGGTTTCAAGGAATTCTAATGTGCAGACATTTAGATTCCTTACCATCTGAGCCACCAGGGAAGCCTGATGTAGGTTGCTGCTGCTAAGCTGCTTTAGTCGTGTCCGACCCTGTGCGACCCCGTAGACGGCAGCCCACCAGGCTCCCCTGTCCCTGGGATTCTCCAGGCAAGAACACTGGAGTGGGTTGCCATTTCCTTCTCCAGTACATGAAAGTGAAAAGTGAAAGTGAAGTCGCTCAGTCGTGGCCGACTCTTAGAGACCTCATAGACTGCAGCCTACCAGGCTCCTCCGTCCATGGGATTTTCCAGGCAAGAGTACTGGAGTGGGGTGCCATTGCCTTCTCCAGATGTAGGTAATAAAGGACAATTATTAAAACTTAAGAAAGGGCAGTATTATTGGTGGGATTGCTTCTTAATGTCAGAACTTTATGTCCTTGTGCAGGATCAGGATAGACTGCTCAAGTCAACTTGAGAATCTGTGTGTACTAAAAAGAAAAATGGAAGAATGTATTTCAGAATTTGAGTTCTGCATTTTTTTTAGCTGGCAAATATAATCAGCTTTCATGTTGCCTTCTTTCCTAATTTCCAAACTGACAGTGGATAGTATACGTCTGGTTTTCCAGAAACATAAAGGAACTCAGCAGCAATTTCAGCAGAAATATTACAGTTAATAAGGTGATAGTGATGGGAAGAGAAAAAATGAAGATCATTATAAAATAGAGGTCCATAAAAATCATACCATCAAACTAACCATTCTATTCATATTGCTAGCTTTTGATTTCTTATGCCCTAAGTTTCTGGGGCCATATCAGTATTTTTCAGGAGAAAATGTTCCCTGGACTAGTCTTTATCATCATTTCTTGGAAATATCTGACATACTTCTGTTCAAGTAGAAATATACATAAGTGCACAGGTTGGCCATGATGTTAAAAATTCTGAATTCAAAGTCAAAATGACAAATTTAACTTTGAGGTTTACTTAGTGCTTTTAAAATTTTTATTAGCAATAACACTTCTGCCTGGTCCACTTCATTCAGGAAAAAACCACTGACTTCATCTACACTGCTCAGAACTAACTGCATTCCTACAAGTCCACTTTAGAAATGATTTATACTTCAAACCTACAGAACCACCATTCATTTCTTCCTTGAATTTATAGAGCTATAGTGTGGTATCCACAGATCAAGCTCCTGAAATCTCTCTCAATGCTCTGAATCTTCATAACCATCTTTATCTTCATTTAACTTAGAATGCTCATACATTGCACTTTGAGTAGGGTTATCATTTGCTCTCCAGTGATCAGACCCTTGACACATTATTCATTTGTTGCTAATATAGTTTTCTTCATTTTCCCAAATTCACAGGTTATTTTTTCTATTATAATTCAAACGTCCTGCCTGGAAAAGCAGATTTGACAATTCACAGCAAAGCCATCACCTCACACCTTCTAAGAAGAAGAGAAGAGTATAGAACACACCACATTCTCTAAATAGTAAATGAGTTCAGGTTTTCTGCTGCTATTAATAGTTTTGTTTTATCTTGCGGGAAACTTTGTACATCCTTATTAAGATATTCAGCATACATGGCTCCCTGGCAACCATAGATTGTGCTATCACTACAGTAACCTTGAAACCTACCTAGCTCTCAGAAAATAGCTTGCCCCTGAAGACAGCACCTGTTGGACACTGGGTACTGAGGATCCCTTACAAATCAGTACGTTCTGTTTTGGGGTGAGTTTTGACATTTTGTGTAGCCTGCTTGGTGCTTTTTTACATGAACTCGTTTATAGTAAAAGTGCCATCAGATTACATAGTCGTGTATTAGCTGGCCAAATCAATTTTCTAGTTAATTAAGCTAAATGTTGATCTAGTATTGCTTCAGTCCAGTGTGGAATTTTGCACTTAACAGTGCTTTTTATTTCTTTCCCTGTCGTAGTTGCTCTGACTGAGGAAACATCAAGACATTCGTTGATAATGAAGTGCATTTTGGCAATGATAGATCATTTCCTTCCATCTTCCACTTTGTTTTGCTCTATCTTGCAAACTCCTGCCATAATTCAGGAGCAGTGGGCCACTGTCAGCTTCTGTTTGATGCCATCCCTGACAGGGCCTACAGGCCAGCCGTACTCTGGTTTTCTGCCCTTGTCTAGCACTGTATCTCCACATTCCCATATTGTCTTATATGTTTTTAATTGTTATTATTTTGTTCTCCAGATTATAAGGTCAAAGTCAATTCAGTGGTAGTAAATAACTCCCTAAATCTCAGTGGTTTGACAGGACAAGATTTTGGGGCTTTTTTGTTGCTTTGAAATCTGGTGGAGGTGAAGTGAGCCTCCTCCATCTTGCAGATTTATTGTTCAGAGCTCCCAAAGGAGGGTGAGATCTGAAAGGTCATGAGGAAGTCTCTGAGGACTAGAAGCTGCCTATGTCACTCTGCCCACATTCTGTTGACCAAAAGTCACTCCCTTGGCCACAGATAACCATGAGGGATTCTTAGAAATGCCATTTTCCTGTGGGCCCAGCAAGGGGCAATGGTATAGTGAATATATAGCACTTTTTGTGACCCAAGGTCCTTTTGGGTTTTCATTCTCCTTTCTAGTTTTTAAGATTGTATTTGACACATAGTGGGTACTCAGTACAGGTTTATGAGAAAAGGACTTTTTAAATAAGTTTTTTTTGTGTGTGTGTGGATACCATTTGGCAGTATCCTATCAGTGTTGAAAAAATGTAGTTAATTGATTTTCCCTTTTAATATCTAGGATTTAATGCTGCTTCAATAATGTCAATTTCTTAGAATAAAAATGTAGTTTCTATTAAAGTAAGAGGAAGTCAGTTTAGCACTTTTCTTTTTAAATCAAAAACAGCCAAAAGAAAAGGGTTGTATACTGTGTATATTCTATTCCTATTCCTACTTGGTCTGTTTCCCTATGGGTGAATTTCTGTTGAATCTAAATGGGTCATATCCCCTTTACTTATTTTTTACTAATATTATTAGCTTGGTGTGAAGTGTTAATTGCTCTCATTACTGACAAAATGATTATTGCTGAAATTATAAATTCATATTTTACACTGAGTAGTAAATGGTATTTTACCATAAAAAAATAATTAGTTTTGAAAATATAATTTTCTCCTATCAATCCACATGAATTACACTTGATATTTTTTCCTTACGTATCTGAATGTCAGTTGTTTATATAGTTCCAAATATACCTTGAACTTAAATTTTTTGACTTGACTCTTATAGTTCTCAGATCAAATATCCTCTGACTATAATTCCTTAGTTCAAATTCTCAAGAAAATATATATGATTGACTCAGATGAGTCATAAGTTCATTGAGGTGGGAGAAGGGAGGAGAGGAATAAGGAGGTGGGTGATTGGGAAAGGTGGATCCTTCGTTTGGAGCTAATGTTGAGGGTTCCTTTCTATCTACCTTATGATTCAAGTTACTCTGACTCTTGATGTCACTTTATTTCTTTCATTGAAGTATAGTTGATTTACAGTGTTGTATTATTTTCAGGTATACAGCAAAGTGAATCATTTATATATACAAATATACAATTTTTATATTCTTTTCCTTTATAGGTTATTTTAAAATATTGAATATAGTTCTTTGTGTTATACAGTAGGTCCTGCTGGTTATCTGTTTTATATATAGTACTGCTGCTGCTGCTGCTAGGTCGCTTCAGTCGTGTCTGACTCTGTGCGACCCCATAGACGGCAAGCCCACCAGGTTCCCCCGTCCCTGGGATTCTCCAGGCAAGAACACTGAAGTAGGTTGCCATTTCCTTCTCCAATGCAAGAAAGTGAGAAGTGAAAGTGAAGTCGCTCCATCTTGTCCGACTCCTAGCAACCCCATGGACTGCAGCGCACCAGGCTCCTCCATCCATGGGATTTTCCAGGCAAGAGTACTGGAGTGGGGTGCCATTGCCTTCTCCCATATATAGTACTGCATATATGTTAATGCCAAACTCCTAATTTATCCCTCCCCATCTTTTCCTTTGGTAGCCACAAATTTTCTATGTCTGTGGATCTATTTATGTTTTCTATGTAAGTTCATTTCTATCATTTTTTTTCATTCCACATATAAGTGATAACATAGTATTTTTCTATCTGGCTTACTTCACTTAGTATAATAATCTCTAGGTTCATCCATGTTGCTATGAATAGCATTATTTCATTCTCTTTTATGGCTGAGTAATATTCATTTGTACAGATATTCCACATCAGTTTGTCTGTTAATGGAAGGTTGCTTCTATGTCTTGCCTATTGTAAATAGTGCTGTAATGAATATCGGGGTGCGTGTATCTTTTTGAATTAAGATTTTCTCTGGATATATGCCCAGGAGTGGGATTGCAGGGTCATATGGTAGCTCTATTTTTAGTTTTGTAAGGAACTTCCATACTTTTCTCCAGAGTGGCTCCCATTCCCACTAACAGTGTAGGAGGGTTTTTTCCCCTCCACACCCTCTTCAGCATTTATCGTTTGTAGATTTTTGATGGACATTCTGACTGGTATGAGGTGATACCTCATTATAGTTTTGATCTGCATTTCTCTGGTAATTAGTGACATTGAGCATCTTTTCATGTGCTTTTTGACCATTTGTGTATCTTCTTTGGGAAAATGTCTATTTAGATCTTTTATCAATTAAAAACAGTTTGTTTTTTTTTAATTCTTGTGTCACTTGTGAGGGTCTACTCTTCATCCTTCTGTTCTTGATTTTCAGTAGTTACATAATGTGGTCAAACCTTTCCTTACTTGCTTTCCATTCCACCTCTCTCCCTGGACCACTGAGAAAGTACTTGGAAACATCAATCATGGACCCTCCAGGCAAGCAAGCCAGGTGGAAAAACTAAAGCAGAATTGAATAAAGCTCTCCAGTGGCAGAAAAGATTCAAATTATACTCAACAGGCCAGTCTAGGCTGTATTTCCTTTCAAAATTAAGTGCAGTAAATTTCCTTATACTTAGCTTTTTAAACATAAATAAAATGAAATTGGAGGAGGTAGAAAATATTTTGTTTTAAAACACCTGGGTGTTTAATGATCTCAAAAATGACTTTTTGAAGATTATTGACACAACAGCTGATAGTTGAAGATTTTTCTTTAAACTGTATTGGTTGACTTATGTATTTCTCAGTGTTGATTTCTTCATTTCTTATTTTATTTATTTTCCATTCACTCCTGTCTGCCTTCATGTTCAAATCCCAAACTGGTCATTGTTTGAAAGCAGTCCTGCTAAAATTAAATAATGGCCATGTAAAAAGACATTAGCAACTCTGCTCTGTGAACGTGTAGCCATTCTCTGCAGGGCCTCTTGTGCTCCTTCCTTCTGGAGTGCTTTTTGGGCAAAAATGTGTATTTGAAAGGCACGAAGCAAAGCTCACCTGTAAAGTTGACTTCGGTGGGAAGGCTTTGGCTTGCATCCAAATTCACTGTCTTGAAATTTGGCATAGCTCGGGTTTGTTTGCTTTTATGAATATACAAAATGCTTAACACAGTTTAAGTGGAAAGTATATCAAAGAAGCTAGGGCCGTGTGGCAAGATGAACAAAACTGCCATTGTGAGAACCTGTAAGAGCTCAGAATCTTCACAGTGCTATTCCAGTATTATTGGTAGAAACACTGCTGAATTTCCATTATGGTAATAAAAATATCTGAAACTGAATCTGTTGAATCTGAGACAGGGAGTTTAAGAAGCACAGCTGACCAAGCAAAGGTGAGGCAGGAAGTGAGTGATCTATCTAAAATGCACGCCTGACCATGCTTTTCGGGGCTTAAAACCCCTTCAGTAGCTGCTCATCACTTACAGAATAAAATCTAATTTGCTTAGCATGATATATAAGGCCCTCCGGGATCTGACCCTTATACCTCTGTCTTGCTTCATCTGTTGCCATTCCCACTTTGTCCATCGTGATGTTAAGGCCATGGAGTACTTGCATTTACTTCCCACTCCTGCCGGTTGCCATCCCCAATGTGTCTTCACACACTTTTCAGATTCACAGCTCTGAATCTTTGGTCATAATTTTTCCTCTGCCGGCAGTGCCCTTTTCAACTTTTTCTGTCACCACCTATCTTGGACATCCCTAGCTCAGTATTTCATCCTCCAAGATACCTCATTATTCAAATAGTCCACTCTTGATGCTCACCTAGCACCAGGGGCATCTCTCTCTTGGCTCTTAAAATATTACTATGAAGTATCATTATGTGCCCCTCTTCTGTACTAAACTGTGTGGATGAAGAAATAAAGCTGGTTGAATACAGTTTCACTGAGTACAAAACCACATGATTTTCTAATAGGGTTTTAGAAAGTCAGTGTTATTTCCTTTATAGAACCCCTAGGAGCTGAAGTATTCTTTACTCATTCACAGTCTTCTAGAAAGACATCCGTGTTCCCTGTGAGTCTCTTCAGGGGGCCCATTTAGTTAAACAGTGAGGAGATCTCCTTTGTAAAAATTGTACTTGATGAAGTCAAATAGGCAAAGCTTGTGTTGGTAATGTTTCCTCAGAAAGGTAAATAATAAGAGTTTTCTGCTCCAACTTTAGAAATGGAAGCTCACAGTCAGAAAATACTGTTTACCCTTCTCATAATTACCCAGCCAGGACCTGGTTTTCCCAGAACGATATACTGAACAAATTGCACACAATACATACAAACATCCTGAAAATGCTGCATATTTAGAACAGAAACACATTTATGTCTCAGAGTGATGCCAGCTAGTTCTCTGGTGCTTTTTTGTTAAGCGTAATTGCAGTTCTTCACAGAAAGCCTGGAGAAGGAGAACAAATGCTTGGCATATTTCCTTTGGTCTTTCAGCGTGTGCGTAATTTATTTGTTTGCCACTGAGAAGCAGTGTGTTGTTCCTGCTGGGCACCGAGGCAGTGTGATAGGTACTACAATTTTGGTCGCATTTGCTTGTACTCAGGCTCATGGGTTGATGAAGTTGGAGTCAGTGTTCTAAGTCTGCATTTTACGTTGCTGGGAGTTGGCACTGTTTCATCTCTCCTCCAGTCCTGTTTCAATGGTGCCCAGTTGGGACTTGTCACAAAGAAGTCTTCCTCCCACAGAGGTCAGGGACGCAACGGGGTCACACGAAGGCAGAGCTTGAGTGAGAATCACTCAGGAGCAAATATACCTCTGAAGGTGAGGGCAGTGCTTTTTTTCTCTCCCAAAAAGGGAGGGAATTTAAGCTTTGCAAGCTTTCTTGAATCATGTATTATAAGCTATATTTTATGAATATGCATTATGTTACCTCTTTTGAACTTCCTTGAAACAAATTCTCATAAATAAACAAGGAATATACCATACTAACTGACAGAGTCATTTAAACTAGATGCATTGTGCTAATGGAGTGAAAAGAATAAAAATTTTCAAGGGCTTCAACCCTCAATTTTAATACATTTCATGGAAATCGGATCAAGCCCTAATTGCTAATTCATCTGAAATTATTAAAAAGAGATTTCAATTACATACCACCATTGAATTTTGATGTACCAAATTAAATTAGGACACTAGATTGTATCTTTTCTTAAATCCAGACCTATTTAAAAGCCTTTTCCTGTAAATTCTGAAAAGGAACTTTGTGTTCAGTTATGTTGCTATAAAAAAAAAAAAATCCCAGCATTAGTACAAAATAGTAGGCTAAATCTCTTAGTGAAGATTTTTAATGACATTTCAGTGTTCCTCTTATAATTACTCTTCATCTAAGATATCCCATAATGATGTTGGACACTCTTGGTTCAGGCTCACTGGCTTGCTTCATTAGCATGTCATTCCCATTCCACATCACAAGATTTAATTGTAATGCCGGATATGCACAGCTCTCCACAGAAGTCTAATCAAAGTGGATTCACTTGTATTATTAATATCAAAAATCAGTCCACTTGCTATTTTTATAAATAAAAGAATCCAGATACATAAATCAGCTGTCATTTATTAGCATGTTACTGGCATATCTGCCAGACATATGAGCAGCCCTATCACAGTTCCTTAGGATTATTTTCATCAAGATTAAAACCCTTCTACATTAAATATACATACTAATTCCTCCATAAAGTAATCAGATTACAGAGCAGGTGACATTGTGTGCTGGAATTCAAATGATTTGCAGTAATGAGCTGGAAAGGTGTGCTTGGAGTCAGACAGAGGAAAGGCAAGAGGAAAGACAAGGGAAAAGGAAGACTTTGGTCTTAAATTCGGGCTTGCATGTAGGTTGTTTTATTGTGTTGCTAACTTCTACTGACTTATTTATTTTTTAATAAGTAAAGACTCAGACAAGCATCCATGATACTTAGCAACCCATGGTGTCAATCATTTATACTATCAAATGCTACATCCTTCTCATTTATTAGATTGTCTTGTCTTCTTTGTCCACGTATCATCTAAAGACAGGGCAGGGAAATATTTCCTGTGGTCGAGTGGTCCTCAAAGATCAAGGCCTATGGACATTTTTGCTGTTCAATGGGAGTGTTTTATCTTCTTACATTCTCTACCTTTTTGTTCTTGAGACTTCATTCCTTATGAAAATTCAATAAAACACGAATAATACACCAGTACACAGCACAGCTACTCTTACATTCATGAAAAGGATTATAGAATAATACTGTGAAAGTGAAATGAAATGGCTAAAGATGGGCTCAAAGCATGTTTTTACTTCTCATGGCACTTGGAAGCATTAGTTTGAAAACTCCCTTATGGTTTTATGGATGAAAATGTGAAAGCATGAGGACAGCACCTTGATTTTCCACTTTATTTCAAAATATTTTTCTTGACATGTTTTGTAAACAGGAATCCCCAGATTGTTTCACACACACACATACACGCATTCATGCCATATACACAATCACACTATACACACCCCAACTACTGATCTACAACTTGGAAAGCAGTTAAACAGTTGGTGCTAGGCTACCCTAGAATAAAGAAATAGACTCAGTTCTCTTGGGATTGTTCTCTTGGGATTCTCTTGGGAATCACCTTGCAGGTGATTTTATTTTTTTCATTTCTAATACTGGGTTACTTTTGCTCTATTACATAGTAACAAAAAACATATCTGACCTACCCTAATGATTTTCAAATACCTCCTTATATACCTTGTATTCTATATAGTGTTTGTATACGTATAGTGTATAGAGTTTGTGATATACATACATATACACATATACACATGTGAATATGCTACTTCATACTGGATTTGGGGCTTCAATTTATTATTCAACAAGAATGCATAATGTTCCTCTTTTTGATTAAATAACAGGTGCTTTCATTAGGTCAATTTTTGGTGCAAAAATTACATCTGAACATACATTGTCACCACCTTTCCTGCCTCCTGAGAAGCAACAGTTAGGACTGGACATGGAACAACAGACTGCTTCCAAATCGGGAAAGGGGTACGTCAAGGCTGCATATTGTCACCCTGCTTATTTAACTTATATACAGAATACATCATGTGAAATGCTGGGCTGGATAAAGCACAAGCTGAAATCAAGGTTGCTAGGAGAAATATCAATAACCTCAGATTTGCAGATGGCACCACCCTTATGGCAGAAAGTGAAGAGGAACTAAAGAAACTCTTAATGAAAGTGAAAGAGGAGACTGAAAAAGGTGGCTCAAAACTCAACATTCAGAAAACGAAGATCATGGCATCCAGTCCTATCACTTCATGGCAAACAGATGGGGAAACAATGGAAACAGTGAGAGACTTTATTTTGGGGGGCTCCAAAATCACTGCAGATGGTGAGTACAGCCATGAAACTAAAAGACACTTGCTCCTTGGCAGAAAAGCTATGACCAACCTAGACAGCATATTAAAAAGCAGAGACATTCCTTTGCCAACAAAGGTCTGTCTAGTCAAAGCTATGGTTTTTCCAGTAGTCATGTATGGATGTGAGAGTTGGACTATAAAGAAAACTGAGCACCGAAGAATTGATGCTTTTGAACTGTGGTGTTGGAGAAAACTCTCAAGAGTCCCTTGGACTGCAAGGAGATCCAACCAGTCAATCCTAAAGAAAACCAGTCCTGAATATTAATTGGATGGACTGATGCTGAAGCTGAAAGTCCAGTACTTTGGCCACCTTATGGGAAGAACTGACTCCCTGGAAAAGACCCCGATGCTGGGAAAGATTGAAGGCAGGAGGAGAAGGGGATGACAGAGGATGAGATGGTTGGATGACATCTCTGACTCAATGGATATTAGTTTGAGTAAGCTCTAGGAGTTAGTGATAGGGAAGCCTGGCATGCTGTAGTCCATCAGGTCGCAAAGTTTCCGACACAACTGAGCAACTGAACTGATACATTGTCACGCACCTGCCCGGCAGATTGTGATGAGGATAAAGTGACACTATATATGAGAAGCAATCTTTTAAGGTATAAAGTTCTTAATAACTGATACTGTGATCTGCATAATAAAAATACAGTCTCTTTACTGTAAAGGATTTGCCTACAGTACAGGAGATCTGGGTTCAATTCCTGGGTCAGGAAGATCCCCTGGAGAAGGAAATGGCAACCCACTGCAGTATTCTTGCCTGGAGAATTCCATGGACAGAGGAGCCTGATAGCAACAGTCCTCGGGGTCACAAAGAGTTGGACAGGACTGAGCGACTAACACTTTGTTTATGTCATGTGTGACCCATTTAAACAGAGCATCTCTACCATGGTGCAAAGTTAAATGGGGCAACTTTAAAATAACCCATCCTAAATACCCAGCAAATTAAAATACTGCATTGCCAACAAGGAACGTGTACACATATGTATACACACACACACACACACACACACACACACACGAATATGCTACTTCATACAGCATTTGGGCCTTCAATTTATTATTCAATAAGAATGTATTTGACCTTGTATGTTGATGACTCTTTTTTTTCAGAAACTATATTCCACGGCTAGGCTAATCAAACTGTGTACAGTTCATTTGGAATAATTTCTCATCTAATTCCTTTAACTGTTTGGAGACAGAAAGTGGGCCTGTCTTTTGTAGAATAAAAAGTAAACAGCAGCTCCCTTTGTATGATAAGCAAATAGAAAGGCTAACAGCTAATATGCTGATTCAATAACCATTTCGATATTATCCTTTTAACTTACAGACACCCTCGGTATATTTTAAATTATTTTCATCAGCCAGTCAGACATGGCTCAGAAAAGCAATAGGAAAAGAAAATCAAGAAACAACTTTGGTATTATTTATCAAGAATGAATTATTTTATGCTGATTATTTATAAAGGGTCTAGAGTTTAAGAGGGTATGTTGATGTTGATTCTAAAACCTAAAACCTTAATGGGCCAAATAAGCATTAAAGAGGAAAGACAGCCAGTCCTTCTATGGTCACCTTCCATTTACATTTGGGAGCAAATGTAAACCTTATTGGAGAAGTGGACCACCACTCATCCAAGAAATATGTATATTGTTAACATATATTCACTCCAGTACTCATTTTGGCTTACTTCAGCATCTCTAATGGAAAGTAAAAACAGAGGCATTTTGTTGTTGTTGTTATCATTTTTCAAAATCTCTTCAATCCTTCAATAAAAAATAAATTAATTAAAAAATTTTTGTAATGTTCCCCCCCCAATCTCTTCCTGTTACCTTTTGAAAATTAAAATTCTCTGGGAAGTGTGTAGTAAGTAATATACTTCTGTGATACACACTGGATATAAATTGAGTTTCATATTTATCTAGAGGGCTTTCCTGGTGGTTCAGGGGTAAAGAATTAGCCTTCCAATGTAGGAGATGTGGGTTCAATTCCTGGGTCTGGAAGATCGCCTGAGAAGTATTCTTGCCTGGGAAATCCCATGGGCAGAGAAGCCTGGTGGGCTACAGTCCATGGGGTTGCAAAAGAGTCAGATACAACTGAGTAAATAACAACAAATTTATCTAGAGGGTTTTTGTCAGAATATTGAACATGTTACATGAGCCATCATCCTTGTAAACATTCCTGGAGCAGAAACGAAAAGGAAGAGTGAGCAGAATATCACCAGTGTAACAGTTTTTAAAAATTTTATTTAATTTTAGCTGTGCTTGGTCTTCATTGTTGTGCAGGCTTTTCTCTAGTTATGGCCAGTAGGGACTACCCTCTAGCTGCAGTACACAGGGTTCTCATTGTGGTGGCTTTTCTTGTTGCAGAGCATGGGCTCTAGGGCACACAGGCTTTGGTAGTGCAACTCCTGGGCTCCAGAACACAGGCTCAGTAGTTGTGGCCTATCGGCTTAGTTCTGCAGCATGTGGGATCTTCCCGGACCAGGGATCAAACCCATGTCTCCTTCACTGACAGATGTATTCTTTACCACTGAGCCACCAGGGAAGCCCCTGCATTTTTACCATGAAGGTTACCAGATGGGGCCAGAGCATACTGACTGCTAAGAATTCAACATTTACAAGGTAAACCTGTCTCATCAACAGTGGAATTCTCTTGGGGTCTGCAGAATCTTGCCATACAGATAAAGGGGACTGTGGGAAACCTAGGATTAGGGAAGATACTCAAATCATGGACTTAATAAGCAGAGAACTAATACCCGAAACAAAATGACACAATCCTAATAAAAATTCTAGCATAGTTAAATCTCTCAACATTTACACCAAGCATAGTAGCCAGTCAATTCTTTGTATTTTTAAAATGTTAAGTTTGTGCTTTCTCTACAAAGAAACACATTTTGAGAGGACCTTTGCTTTTTTTTTTTTTTTTCATAAAAGTTAATACATTTTTATTTTATTTTAATTTTTTTAAAGTTGTTTGAGTAGCATTTATTTTTTTTTTTCATTTATTTTTTATTGTATTGGTTTTGACCTTTGCTTTTAAGCAAGACTATTTTAATTAAAATCTGCTTCAGGGCTTGGACTTGTTTGCAAATCCATTGTTTTAGTGCAGAGAAGAAGTCCCACAGCTTCATCATCTACACTGTGGCTTTGACAGTTATTTTAAATGAGGAAATGCTCAAAATTCTTGAAGCCATGAAACCAGTATCTACTTGCCATTAAAGGAAGTCACATTTGTAGTTTTTCAGCTTTTTCCTTAGAATCTTTATAAATTGTTAAGATTTTCTATTTGTTTGTATCAAAGTTTGCCTGTGATTTCTTCAAAATGTTGTGCTGGGAGAAATGTACTAACGCACTTTCTGAGTTATATTGTCTGTTCCTCTATTGGTCTTTTGTGCAGAAGATGATTCATGTTAATTCACATAAAGAACCAAGAAACTTACCTTGTAGCCAGTTGTGTCTGGACCATCCATTCCTGGCAGAATGCAGTGTTTCCTTGGTTTAATCAAATACCACCCTTTTGGGGGAGCATTTTGTTTAAATATAGCGTATATGTCAATTTATGTATTAGTCATTTAACTCAGGGTGTTTTGTTAAACATATTTTAATGTTCTAAACTTTTTAGTTCAGAAACATACTATTAAGACACTGTTGTTCAGTCGCTAAGTCATGTCCACTTCTTTTGTGACTCCATGGACTATAATCCACCTGGCTCCTCTGTCCATGGGATTTCCCAGGCAAGAAAACTGGAGTGGGTCGCCATTCCCTTGTCCAGGGGATCTTCCCAACCCAGAGATTGAACCTGCCTCTACTGCATTGCAAGCAAGTCTTTTACTACTGAGCCACCAGGGAAGCCCATTGAAGGCATGATTTTATCAATATTCTCATAAAACCATATTAAGAATATTTTTCTCCAGGGTGGTAGTCCTAAATAACTTCAGATTGCATAAATCTAGTTTTCTCAGGATAATCACTTTGAAGAGTTCTTTAAATTGTACTTTCTGTGGGATTAGGAGCCCTGGATTTTATTCCTCCACACTGTGTTTGTCAGCATCCCTAATGTAGTGTAGTTGTTGATCAGGGGAACTTTCTTGACAAGCCAAACTTGGAACCTGGCAGGTGGGGGTGGGGAAGGGCATAATTGATTGCCTCATCTATTTACTTTTCTCTCTGTTGAGAATTAACTTAGATATCAAGTCATCAGGGAATCCAAGATAAAAATTAGGCATAGATATCAACCTATATTCCCCCTAAGTTCCTTCTTGCTTATATCAAACAACATTGCCTCTGGATTCCTAACACATGCATGTCCTATTTGCCCTGAACTTCACCTAGGACCTCTGAGCTGAGGATTTTCACCTCTGAGTTTCCTATTTTATAATTACTAGAAAATATACATTTATAGATGATGATGTTAGAAAGTGATCAGACTCAGTGGTGGAGGTTAAAAACATGATCAAAAACAATCCCACACCACTAGAAGGATTTTGAAGTAGCCAATTACTCTCTTAACAGTTTCTAATTTCTAAATTTCAAAGACTGTATTGCTTGTACTTTGTGCTAAATTGGCATATTTTTAATGTTCAGTCCAAGTGAGATCAACCACCTAGAGTGCTAAAACGCATTAATTTTGTAGTGAAGACCATTCATTATTGGTTCAGTCATTCTCCATATGTTTGGGATTCCGAATATCTCTTACCTTGAGAGTTTCCACACAAGGAGTAACAGGCCTGAAGCCCCAACCCTAGCCTTTCCCCTAAGACAGTCCTACAAAGAGATACCTCATATGTGACTGGAAGACAAACTTCAGTTGCATTTATTGAACTTTCTTTGTCCTGTTCTTTCTTCCACTCCATTTCTCCCCTTCCCACAAATGCTGCCAAAAATAGACTCTTGAGGAAGCCTTGCCAGTGGCGTGAGAAATGAATGCTTCTGTCAAGGGTGTCTTCTACCAATGCTCCCCGAGTTTCTGTCATTGTAGCTCAATGAGGTGCTGAACTCTCTGCAGATCTGAGGAACATAACGTCTTCCCAACTCTGGACCACAGGTGATCTCAGAGCTACTCCTAGGTTCTTCATGGGTCTGACCCATCTGCTTCTGAATCTGAAACCTTTTCTCAAGGAGGATCAAAATAGTACGTAGGTGCTTAAAAATGTATAATGCCTTTGCATTTCCCTCCATGCTTACTTCTCATCACATCCACCACAAAATTTTTTATTCTTTCCTCCTACAGTTAAAAATAGTCTCTTTTCATGAAAATGGAAACAAAACAGAATGAGAGTGTTGATGGTGGCAGGCTATTGTACACACTAAGGACAGAGGGTTTTTTGTATTGAATACTTAACAATGTGCAACATCTTTTGTAGATGCTTTACTCTCCCAATGTCACAAAATTACTCATGATCCAAGATTAAGAACAGTGATAATAGATTGTGCTCATCTCTTTATCCTACACTATTTGCAATAATAATACAACACTCCCGAGTAAGATAGTGATACTTCTGATTTTCTGTGGTTTAGTTAACAGTCGCAGACTATTCTATTGGAACCAGGGAGAATAGAAAAATATGATGCTTAGTTTTTAGTATTCCTCTAAAAATTTCATTTTTTTCCTGATCTAATTTAACCACACTGTTTCCTGTTTCATTTTTTTCTTCCTTTGTTTCTTATCATTCACCTATAACTCCCTATTCTGAGAGGTCAGAGATAGAGGACAATGTACAAATTTAAGAAATGATAAAAGTGGCCTTTCAACACATTGTGGAAAAGATGGATTATTCAATAAAGGGTATTGGGACAACTGGCTAGCCATTTGGAAAAAAGTGAAACTAGAGCTTTGTCTCACTCCTCACTCACAATAAATTCTAGTTAGCTCAAGAATTTGAGGGAAAAAAATATGAAATCATTTAAGACCTGGAAAGAGCATGGTGGTTAAAAACGGTTTAGGGCATGTAAGCATAAAACCGAAAAGTTGTAAGTAAATGTATTAATAGGTTAAACTAATTAAAACAATAAAAATTATCTACCTAGACAAAACAGTTTGGATAAAATAGAAAGAGGAATAAAAGACCCAAAAAATATTTGTAAATTGGAGGGTAAAGAAAATAATTTCTGAAAGTAGTCATGAATAGGTAATTTATAGAAAGAAATTCAAATGGACAATAAACATAAAAAGCATGCTTTTAGTTAATAAAAAGTAATAATTTAAAGAAAATGAAATGAGTATGGTAATGAGATTTTTTAATCTTATCAGTCTGACAGAAAAAAATGAAAGTTGTTTCAAATCTGGTGTTGAGGAAGATTTGGGGAAGCAGGTGTTGATCTGCATGTTGGCAGAAATAGAAATTTGTCCAGTCTTCCAGTAGAGCAACTTACAACAATTGACTTCAGGCATTTATTCTGAAGATATAATGCAAAAATATTTACAGTTCATGTGTAAAGATGTTATTTGAAGGCTATGTTATATTGACACAAAATCTGAAAATATTTTCTATATCCTTTATGGGGAATTGATTAAAATATTATAGAATTTCTGTAAAGTAGATTATTATGCAGGATGCACAAATGCTTTGCATATTAGCTTCTGCGAAGTGGGGCAACATAAACTAAAGGAGAGTCCAGTCCTGCTAGACCTGTTCTTTTCCTTTTCTGATGCAGTCTTCTAAGGAAAATGGAGTTATGGAGAGTGGGGTTGGAGAGCTCATCGATAGAAACAAATGAGGAGGAAAAGGTGGGTGTAAGGATTATTACTGTGGTCTTTGTGATATTAAAAAAAAGAAGGTTAAGAACTTAGGTTATCTTGGAATTGCTTTTGATTGCTCGCCTCTCTTTTGCTGGGATGACTGTTCTATACTAGGTGTATGTTGACATCTTTATCAGAATTACATAGAACTCATTATATTACCATATGTGAAATAGATAGCCAATGGGAATTTGCTGTATGTCTTGGGGAACTCAAACAGGGCTCTGTGTCCACCTAGAGGGGTGGGATGGGAAGGGAGAGGGGAGGGAGTTTCCAGAGGGAGGGGACATATGTATACCTATGGCTGATTCATGTTAATATTTGACAGAAAACAACAAAATTCTGTAAAGCAATTATCCTTCAATTAAAAAATAAATAAAACTTTTAAAAAATGACAAGAAAAAAATTGAGATAAATTTCCTTTTGTAAATATGAGAAATTTCAGGCCCTTAGGGTTTCCTCTTAAAGCACAGACCTGGGAGTATAAACCAAATGTTTGTACCTTGCCTCAGCATCATTCCTGCAGCCCTTCTCATGGCCCAGTGAAAATTAGTCAAAGGACTGAATTTTCCAAAGGACTACCATTTTCAGTTTAATATGCATATATATTTATTATTTAAATATGAAAGTAAATATTAAAACACTAATCTCCCTGTCAACTTAAACACAATAGTCTTTGTCTAAAATGCAATCATGTTGAAAATTGAACATGTTAAGATCAATAGTCAGGGAACATGACTAGCAAACATTAAAAAATTGGAAGTAAAAATAGGAAGCATATCATTTATGCTTTACCCAGATACATTGTTTAAGTATTCTCTTTATGCCATGAAGTTCAAACTTTTGGTCTTACCACCCTCTGGTCTCTTAAAAGATTTGAAGACTCCAAAGAACTTTTGTTTATGTGGATAATATCTATTAATATTAATAACAAAATAATTTATAGGTAAATATCTTTTAAATGCTTATTCAGTTCACTTCAATTCAGTCGCTCAGTTGTGTCCGACTCTTTGCAACCCCATGAATCGCAGCACACCAGGCCTCCCTGTTCATCACCATCTCCTGGAGTTCACTCAAACTCACGTCCATCGAGTCGGTAATGCCATCCAGCCAATTCATCCTCTGTCATCCCCTTTTCCTCCTGCCCCTAATCCCTCCCAGCATCAGAGTCTTTTCCAATGAGTCAACTCTGCGCATGAGGTGGCCAGAGTACTGGAGTTTCAGCTACAGCATCATTCCTTCCAAAGAACACCCAGGGCCGATCTCCTTCAGAATGGACTGATTGGATCTCTTTGCAGTCCAAGGGACTCTCAAGAGTCTTCTCCAACACCACAGTTCAAAAGCATCAATTTTTCGGCACTCAGCTTTCTTCACAGTCCAACTCTCACATCCATACATGACCATTGGAAAAACCATAGCCTTGACTAGATGGACCTTTGTTCGCAAAGTAATGTCTCTGCTTTTGAATATGCTATCTAGGTTGGTCATAACTTTCCTTCCAAGGAGTAAGCGTCTTCTTAATTTCATGGCTGCAGTCACCATCTGCAGTGATTTTGGAGCCCCCAAAAATAAAGTCTGACACTGTTTCCACTGTTTCCCCATCTGTTTCCCATGAAGTGATAGGACCAGATGCCATGATCTTCGTTTTCTGAATGTTGAGCTTTAAGCCAACTTTTTCACTCTCCTCCTTCACTTTCATCAAGAGGCTTTTTAGTTCCTCTTCACTTTCTGCCATATGGGTGGTGTCATCTGCATATCTGAGGTTATTGATATTTCTCCCACAGTCTTGATTCCAGCTTGTGCTTCTTCCTTTCCAGCATTTCTCATGATGTACTCTGCATAGAAGTTAAATAAACAGGGTGACAATATACAGCCTTGATGAACTCCTTTTCCTATTTGGAACCAGTCTGTTGTTTCATGTCCAGTTCTAACTGTTGCTTCCTGACCTGCATATAGGTTTCTCAAGAGGCAGGTCAGGTGGTCTGGTATTCCCATCTCTTTCAGAATTTTCCATAGTTTCTTGTGATCCACACAGTCAAAGGCTTTGGCATAGTCAATAAAGCAGAAATAGATGTTTTTCTGGAACTCTCTTGCTTTTTCGATAATCCAGTGGATGTTGGCAATTTGATCTCTGGTTCCTCTGCCTTTTCTAAAACCAGCTTGAACATCTGGAAGTTCACAGTTAGTTCAGTTTAAAATAGTAGTTATGTATATATCATTAACGTTTTCTATGAAAAACAACTGTTTTTCCAAAAACAAAAAAGAGAATGTTGTTATTTCACATTTTTGTCCAAAATGTCTTTCAAGTCTAGCTAAATAGAACAACCTTTTCATACCTGCACATCTTACAATAAGTTGAATTGGTTTAATCATAGGAAGAAAACTTAGCTCTGCACAGATATATAGTTGGAAAAAAATGAAATATTTTGTTAACCTTTTCAGATAACTGTGAATATTCTTTGGTATTGCACAAAAACTTGATAGTGGTGGTTTCTTAAAGAAGCTAGACATTATTGCAATGTATAACCTGAAAAAAAGTCAGTGAAATTTCCATGTTGTTACATTGAAATCCATTAATCTATCTCATACTTTAAATTAATCTTTTACCTATATATCTTCTATAAAATCATGCACTGATCATTTAGAAAATTTTGATTTATTGACTTATGTAGACCCTCCAAATGTTGATTCTTTTCATTATGTGATACATATTAAAAAAAAATTCTCATCACCAATGTTGCTGATATCTTCAGAAAAGACTTTAAATGTTGATAAGCTGTCAAGATCATAGTAGTGATTGCAGATCTTTTAAAATTCAAGTTTTCACTTAAACTGAAATTTTGTCATTGGCAATAACCACTGTCAGATATTCTCTTTGAACTAAGAGGTTATTTGTGGGTATTTTTGAGAAAGATGAGACTTCCCTGGTGGCTCATATGGTAAAGAATCTGTTTGCAGTATGAGAGATCAGGTTCCTGGGTAGAGAAGATCCCCTGGCAAAGGGAATGGCTACCCACTCCAGTATTCTTGCCTGGAGCATTTCATGGACAGAGGACCCTAGTGGGCTACAGTCTATGGGGTCATCAAGAGTTGGACACGACTGTGAGACTAACATTCTTAAGAAAATATCTGCCAAATATGTACATCTGGGCTTCCCTGGTGGCTCAGATGGTAAAGAGTCTGCCTGCATTGTGAGAGACCTAGATTCAATCCCTAGGTCAGGAAGATCCCCTGGAGAAGGAAATGGCAACTCACTCTAGTATTCTTGCCTGGAAAATTCCATGGATGGAGGAGACTGGTGGATTACATTCCATGGGGTCCTACAGAGTCGGACACGACTGAGTGACTAACACAACGTCTACATCTGAATAACCATACTTAGTCTGATAATTGTACTTTCAAGTAAAAATGGGTCATGAAGAGGCAACCAAGTAGGCTCACCGTGGTGTCAAGAGATCACCATAGTACTTCAATATGCAACAAAAGTGCTTTCGTGTGTTTTTCACATTTTATCACACAAAATATTAAAAAGCCATGTACGCAAGGTGTTAATTTTACAAAATTAATAATATAACAGATATTTAATTAATAATAGTTATTATTTCATCAAGGCCATCCTCGAATGAAACTGGCTTTTTTTGTTTCTGTGATTTACTGGGAGAGTATGACGGTTAAAACCAAAACCAAAACCAGGGGCTCTTGGTATGATTTAGTGTCACTCCGTTGATTTGTGCTAAGGTACCAGCAGTTTTACTCATGTTAGTGTTTTTGTACCATCAGTGCAAATGTCAGCACAATAAAACAAACCAAAAAATATCTTAGTATTATTGTAAAAATAGTTTCAACCCCTGGAAACTCTTACAAGAAAGAGTCTCAGGAAGGAATCAAAGGCTGCACTTTGAGAATCACTGGTTTATCATACTCATAGGTGTTAAAGGTGAGAGAGTGATAAGAAGTGCTGTTTTAATAACGTGGTGGTGGTGATCTGAAAATAAAGGTCATTACCGAAGTGTAAAAGCTGAAAGTAATCAAAATCTACATTTGCTCAATGGTGTTTAATTCAGAGCTATGCAGAAGTTCCCTTCACAATGGAAACCACTTAGTTTTTAGACTCTTTTTTCCTTCTTTGAAATTATTTCTATATAACCTTATTTATGATAAGTCAAGTGGCTTCCCTCATAGCTCAGTCAGTAAAGAATCTGCCTGCAATGCAGCAGACCTGGGTTCGATCCCTGGGTCAGGAAGTCTTCTTCCCTGGAGAAGGAAATGGCAACCCACTCCAGTATTCTTGCCTGGAGAATCCCATGGACAGAGGAGCCTGGCAGTTTCTAGTTCATGGGGTCGCAAAGAGCCAGACACGACTTAGCAACTAAACCAAGAGTTCTATAAAATACAGTTATTACTATAGCATGAGTGTTGAAGACACACCGCGATAACAGCAGGCGTTTATCAATATGACAATAGGCATAGAGTGTTCCTTGAATCAGTCATCACCTTCTTCCTTCTTGTGACAATGAAGCAAATATTCCTCCTAGTAGTATCAGGTTAATATTAATCAACCTCCTATTAATACTGCCCCTATCAAGCCCAGATTCCATCATTTCCCAAATTCTCAGTTATTTCATTTTCTGTAATGGTCTTATTCTTGTAATGTAAAACTCCGTACATTGGGTCATCTCTATCAACATATAAACATTCTTTCTTATCTCTGGTCTTAGAAGAAAAACAACAACAGCAAAGAAAACCCTACCTTCTCACCATCTTCTCCGCAATTCAGATTTCTCATCCTTGAGGCTCTCTATTCAATCCATTCGTATATGATGCCCACCCTGGTGTGCTGCTGCCCTTGTCTTACTTAAACTCTCTCCTGTCAAGGACACCAGAGACGTCCATGTTGTCAAAGCCAATGGTCACCTGTGTTCTTGTCCTTATTCTTCCTGAGTTCTAAGAGTCACTCAGAACAGTGTACAATATCTTTTCCTTGTTTCTTCTTTTGAATCTAGCAGCCCCACTCTTTATTGGTTCTCTTCCTCATTCACTGGTGCTTCCTGACCAGTCTCCTTTGCTTCCCTATCAGACTCTACATATGGGCTTCTTCTTGGTTCTAAGCTCTTTCCTTTCTCTGCCCTCTCTCCTTTAACCTACTCCAACTTCGTGCTGATGATTCCTACACGCAGCTATCCATCCCAGGTTTTCCTCTGATCGCCATCCTCATGTTTTCGGCAGCCTTCATGACATCACTCTTTGGACCTCAGTGACTTGTAGATGTCCCAAAATAATATGTTCAAAATGTAAATATTAATTTATTCTGCTGCAGAACTGTCCCCTTCCATCTTCTACATTACAGTGAATGACACTATCTTCTACACATTCTTCCAGCCAGATTCTTAGGCATCGTCCTGTATTCTTCCCTTTTCCTCAAACTCATGTCTTCAATATTCAAAAATGTTGCATATGCAATTAATACCTAGGTTAAGAATGTCAAGTTCTATACTCTATGTATTCTGTACTGTAAAGTATTGTCACATATTCTCTGTTTATGTACGAGACCCTTGGGACTTTATATGTAATTAAAAATACATAGCCCGCTTGCCCTGTGGCACTTTGATATCATAACTTACAGAGTCAGTGATGGAGGTGCAAGTCTTATTTTATGAAGAAGTTCCAGAGTTCTGCTCCCTAAAATGATCTGATTGTGCCAGTATACATTTTTTTTTCATAAGAAATAAAATGGAAATCGTGATACTTTTTAAATATTCCTGATGTTTTTATTTCTTACATACATATGTTAGACTAAAACAAAGTAATCTTCATAGCCACTGCTTCAACACTCCTACTTATCTGAAACCAAGTTGATAACAAATTGTTTCACTCTCTATTAAGCATAGTGAAAGCGGAGAGACATCACAGTAATCTTCTAGAACTAATAAATGACACCATTTGTGCGTCTTTTCTCTCTAGCACCACACTGCCCTTGATTTTTAAACAATTGCCACTCTTTATTCTTTTCACAGTATCTAATGTTTCTCCTCTTAAGTTTTGTTTCAACATTGATATTTCCACATTCTTTCTGAGAGGCACAAAGCTGCAGATGATATAAATAACCTCACATAGATTTTTTGGATCAATCTCAAAAAATAACTTCTAAAACTCTTAAACTGCTGACTACTTTTATTTAGTCTTCAAGTGCTGATAGATGAATGATAAATCTATTTAAAGATAATTATTTGGCTTCCACATATTCCCATTGATGTTAATAGATGTTTAATTATGCACTGTGAGCATAGAAAACAAGGGCGGGCAAAATAAATGTTGGCATGTTCTCTATTTCTTTGTGTATTAATCATTGGTGGTACATGCTTTCTTCTCACAGTGTCTTGCTCTGTGAGTTTGAACTGCTTGTTCAGTCTTTCACCACAAAGCTGAGGAGAGTTTTATTATTTCTGCTTCTAAAGAACAAACATTTTGAATTTTGGTACAGTCATAAGAATACTGATTAAAAATGTTTTCCTCTCTGTGAATCATGAGCTGATTTTTAAAAATCCAATTATTGTTAAAAAATCATGGATGGACTTGGAGAATATTACGCTTAGTGGAAGACAAATACTGTCTGATATCACTTATATGTGGAATCTAACAAAAACACTAGTAAGTAAAAGAAAAAAGAACCAGACTCACAAATATAAAAAAACAAACTAGCAGTTACCAGTGGGGCAAGGGAAGGATGGGAGAGGCAAGATAGAGGACTGAGAAATACAAGCTTCTGTGAATAAAATCAGCTAAAGGATATAATGTAAAGCACAAGGAACATAGTCAATATTTTGTAATACTTATAAATGGAATATAACCTTTAAAAATTGTGAAAAACTATACTGTACAACTGAAATTTACTTAATATTGTAAATAAAGTATTCCTGAATAAAAAAAAAAAAAAAAAAAAACCTTAAAAATCTCTCCTTAGAGACTATATTAGAATATGGGTGTTATCCTATAGAGATGTTAAATGGATATGTGGCATTTCCCAACTTCAATATCAAGTACAAAATCTTTGTTTTTCAGAAGATGATTTTCAAATGCCTACAAAGTAGCTTGACAAAAAAAAAAAAAAAAGATAATAACACCAATTTAGGAACAAAAGATACTCCAAAATTGCTTGGTTGAACTTCATGAAATTCTTAAACGACAATCATTAACTAAAATATTTTTCCCTAGTATTTGTAGTATGCCCAATAAGTCAAAATTTTTAGCTAATTTAAATCAGTTTGAAATCAGTTGTCAGTTAAAATCAAGTAGTCAAATCAACTCAGAGGTTTGCTTTCATCATTATAGGAGTAGGTCATAATAGAAAAGTTGCTAATTCTGCACATGAATAGACTTTTAATTCCATGATACATCTGTATCTATAAGCAGAAAATAAACTGGAAAATATTTTAAGCATGTCATATGGCTCAATAGTGAGGTAATAGCGCATCAAGTTCCTCTGTCCAGGGATCTCCTGGGCAAGGATACTGAAGTGGACCATTTCCTTCTCTAGGGGATCTTCCCAATCCTGGAATTGAACCTGTGACCCCTGAGTTGGCAGGTGGATTCTTTACCACTGAGTCACCAGGGAAGCCCAAGTCTTAAATATCCGTATGCAAAATTAAGGACCATTTACCAAAAGGAGGTTTTATGACCTTTCAGTGTCTTTATATATTGAGGACAAATTGGGTAGATGGTCAGCTGATTATTCAGAGAAAATGACTAATGTGTCTGGACATGGGAGGAAAAATGGACAGAAATGATAGTCAATAACCTAGGTGCAATCCACCAGCTAGGTCTCATAGACTCATTTCAATATATATTGTCAGCTCCGAAGGCAAAGCTTCTTCACACAACATATATATTATTTATTTTGAAACATGGAGATCCCTAGCTGCTCTTTAAGGGGAAACTCCTCACATAGTGATAGAAAGACACCTGGGCTAAGCATGCCCAGCGTGCCAAGGCAGAGATGCCTCAGAATGCAATAAAAAATAGAATCCCTTCTTGGTTCCTTTATCTCTCCTTTGTGTTAAGTCTATTTGATTTTGCTACCAGTGTGGCTTATCATGTTCTGAGTGCAGTGAAAAATAATTCTGTGAATCTGTGCTCAATGTATAAAGGAGGTTTCAGACCAACAAGGGCAAAGGCTTTTCCCCCCTCTCTCCTGTTTTAATTGTCTGAAAGATATGCATAAACTGTCTAGAATGACTATAAGAAGTGTGCAAAGAAAAGTCCTTGTCAAGTGTTCTTCTCTTTGGTATTTTCCCAGGGATGGACAGTCCAGAGATAAAGGGGAAGAGGGGAGCCTAAAACACATCAATCCCAGAAATCTCTGGTAAGCAGTAACCGAGGGCAAAATAACGTGAGCAGACTGACATAAAGTGAAGCTACCTTGCAAATTTAGGGTTCAGTTCTCTTTGCCCATCTCTAGTTAAAAACCAAACAATTTTTTTCACGTAGCTTCCAATTGCAGAGCCTGTTGAAAACTCATTATCTTCAAATAGGATTACACTCCGTTAATATGAGAACATGCATATTACAATATCTGGTAAAAATCAAAAGTTCCAATTTGCTCACTACATGTAAATCCAATTCAAAATATTTCCATAACATATATCTGCTGGATGTTACACTATTTGTGTGTCACTCCGGAATGGATTAACTCCATGACAGGCTAGGCTCAGTTTTTCTGCATTTGGTGTTTTTAAACAGTTTATATTTGTTATCATATCAAAGACAGGCTTGCAGTTTTCAAAAGGAAGAAGAGAACACAGCGCCCAAGGCTCCTCCAGCATTACATTTCTTATTCCATTTTATCTTTCTTGGTTTTGACTAATGTCAGTAACAGCTACTGGTAATAAACTGCTTGTTACAGCCTGCTGTTGCCTTGAAGCCTGCCTTTGATACATTGTCAGCCAATCGGAAGCATTTCCTGATTACATTTCCAAATTGCTTGTTTATTGATTGAGAGTTAATAAAGCAAAAGACAACTTTACAGCTTAAATTAAATGAAAGTTTCCTTTGATGTTCAAATTATCCAATCAACCAATATACAGTGAAATGTAAGCATTTGAAAATTTTATCTGAAAAGAAGTAAAAAAAAATGTATGAGATAAATGGATCTCAGTATAGACATGGTGGCTAAGTGCTAATGAAAAATATGTGCAACTTGGCATACTGTGATTTCATTTATTTCCCAGGCAAAGGAAATGATGTTGTTATTCAAGCCACCCCACTTCCCAAACCTGAACAAGGAAAAGTACTTCTCGGGTGTCTCTTATTTGGTTGGCAATAATTTCTTAAAACTGGAACCACTCTAGTAAATGTAATGAATTATATTAAGCTTTATGAATTTACTAAAGTTCTGACATTTAAAAATGGTAACACAATTTGGGCTTCCCAGGTGGCTCTACTGATAAAAGAACCTGCCTACTAATGCAGGAGACATAAGAGATGAGTGTTTAATCCCTGGGTTGGGAGGATCCCCTGGAGGAGGGCATGGGGACCCACTCCAGTATTCTTGCCTGGAGAATCCCATGGAAAGAGAAGCCTGGTGGGCTATACAGTCCATGGGGTCACAAAGAGTCGGACACAACTAAAGCGACTTAGCAAGCATGCACAACACAATTTAGATACTATCTTTTGACTATCATAGTTGTGGCTGTTTTGATGACACAGATAGCCAGCTTGTCATGGAAAAGAAGTTGCCCTCTTCAAAATTTTTAGTAGTTTTTGACATTCCTTCCTCAGTGAGCCAGCAAGCCCTTATGAATGTAAGGAGGAATCAGACGTTTCTGTCAATGATGAAAATAAATAAATATTACAAAGGTTTAACAGTGTCATGACTCACAGGAGACCAGCACTTCATCATGTGTGACCTATAAGCTGCATGTTTGATTAGAGAGAAAATAGGGTTCCTTGAGATCGTGGGTAAAGTTACAGAGAGAGATTTTTTATTTCTCTTGATTGTGTTAAATTACGTGAAAAGAAAAGTAAACAAAATTGTATAAGCAGTGTTTTAACAAATCTGTTAAGAAAAAAGAGGAAAATTTAGTCAAAAGTATGCAAAGAAATACAGTAAAATATTAACTGGCTGTTTAGGGGAGATAATAAAGGTGTGTTTTTTTTGGTACTTGTTTTCTTTATTTCATTATTTTTTTGAAATAATGAACATGCATTATACTTAAAATGGGGGAAAAACATTCATTTAAAATTGAAGTTAATTTCAAAAAATGTCATTTTCTTAGCTGTTTCTTCAATAGTGAAATGCTTTGGTAGTTAAATAGCTTGGGAAGCTTTGGATATGTTACCTAGATGTTTGAAATTACATGCCAGATATTTGAGCTTCTTGCCTGTGTTGCTGCTGCTGCTGCTTCCTCCCCCTCCCCTTCCTTCTCTCTTCTTTTCCTTCTCCTTCTTAATCCAAACTTCTCCAAAGACAATTATTCAGTCTATGTTATGTTTCTGGATGGCCTAAGAAATGTTAATCAGCTGCAAAAGAAAAGTGACCAGTGTCAGCCCTTGACTGACCTCCATCAATCCAGTCATTTGCCACAGGCAGTCTTCAAGATGCAGTGTGACCACGTCTCACCTGCTTTAAAACTCCAGCTGTCTCTCTCTATAGGGCCCTGCAGAGCCTGCTTCCAGACCTCTCAGCCTCTTCATTGGCCACTCTGGTCCCTCGGCTCCAGCAACAAGGGCTTATTTTGGGTCCTCTTATTGCAGAAATTTACTTCTGTCAAGTTCACGCCTTTAGAATTTCACTCAAGAATTTCTTCTTCAAGGAAGCCCTCCCAGACTTTTAGTTAACTTTAGGGTTCTATGTTACTTGCTGTCAAAAATTTTTCTGCCCTAGCAGTGGCACTGTGTAACTGACAGATCTGCAGAGCACAATGCCTGGCATAAAGTAAGCCCTAAATAAATGTGTTCAAGGAGTTAAGGAGCCATAAGTGAGAGAACAAGTGAACTAATTGCTTAACAAAGCTAACCTCTATTCCTCTAGACATTTTCCTGAAATGTATAGAATGATTCTGGAGAAGGCAATGGCACCCCACTCCAGTACTCTTGCCTGTAAAATCCCATGGACAGAGGAGCCTGGTAGGCTGCAGTCCATGGGGTTGCTGAGGGTTGGACATGACTGAGCGACTTCCCTTTCACTCTTCACTTTCATGCATTGGAGAAGGAAATGGCAACCCACTCCAGTATTCTTGCCTGGAGAATCCCAGGGACGGGGGAGCCTGGTGGGCTGCTGTCTATGGGGTCGCCAGAGTCGGACACGACTGAAGCAACTTAGCAGCAGCATAGAATGATTCACATAGAAAACTTCCATTCAGCCATTCATTAGTATTTTCTTGAGTATTTAGGTGCAATGGAACACTTAATTACTGTAGGAGATGAAAAGATGGATTTGAAATGGGTTTTGTTCTAGGAGTTCATAATATGAATCAGCGTTTTCCTTTGTCCAGGTCAGTTGATCTTTGATCAAAGCATGAATGGATGCTTGAAAGTGGAACTGTGCTTCCATTTCAGTAATTGTGTTCGTAATACTATACATCCAATTTTGTACCAAACTCAAGAATTTTCATCTTCATTTCTCTCTGCCATTTACTCCCCACCTTCTCAACCTCAGAAAACCTTTAGCAACCCTGACAGCTTCCCTCCAAAACATGTTTTAAACCCATCTAATTCCTTCTGTTTCCCCTGCAGCCACCTGTCTAAGCAGTGCCATCTCTTTGTCCCTGCTGGGCTCCCACTTGCCTTTGCTTCTTTGTGTTATGTTTGCCACCCAGTCAGCTAGAGTGATCTCTCTAAACAGGATTCTCATTAAGTCATCTGCCTGCTTATTGTCCACATGCCTTCACTTTCTGCTTGTGAGCTCCAGTGCCCTGCTGTACCTGCCTGGTCTAATCCCATGGCTGTCACTCTCCCTCTCCATCATGGCTGCCAGCCAGCCACAGACCAAGCTTGTCCCCACATAAGGGCCCACATGTTTCCTCACATCATTTCACAGGTGCTGGCTTCTCTTCAGTCAGGTCAGAATTCACAGTCCAGCTCTTTCAAGAGCCTTGTCTAGAACAGCCAGCCTTCCCCACCCCCCCACTAACCTGTCACCCTTTTGAATTTGCTTTAGAGCATTTATCACTATCTAAAAATAACCAGTTTATTTGTTAATTTTTTAGAAAATTCTACTTCTCCCTTGCTCGCTGCTCCTTGACTATAATGTGCCCGCTGTGTTGTGTGTGTGCTGTATACATATTGGTTGAAAGAGTGAGGAAGTGAATGAATGAAGAGCCTGCACATTCTCAGCAGGTCTCTCTTGGTTGGTATTTGAGATTGAGCTATAGCCTGACTTTCCTTACTGCCTCCCTCCATCACCCCCTGCCCTGGTCATCAAGTCACCTTATAAGTCCTACTGGTTCTGTGAAGCCTTTCCCAACAGTCTAGTCTAAAAACATCATCCCCTTTTCCGTTGTATATAATTTATTATCCAACCCTGGTTACTTTTGAGAGTGAAAGGAGGCATTATGAGCACTTGTGCAGGGGCAACCGGCGTACACTGGGATGGTCCGGGAAAAACTAGGCTATATGATCGCTCTTTATTTGCCATTTGCTTTATTCTTTATTGTTACTTACTACATTCAGATCAGTAGTGCCAAGCCCTTCTTTTTCTCTGTTGCATTATGTCATTTACTTATTTGGGGGAAATTTTCTTAAAAGAGATTCTCTTATGCATCATACTGGATCTGATGATTGTTATCATCAACTAATTTCAGAAAACAAAAGACTATTCTTTTATATAGAATCCTAGGGCAAGCCTTGGACCAAGTCATTAAATCCTACAACTGTTCCTATAGTCAGGTGACCCTGTGCAGAGGGCTCAAGACATTTTTAGTTAGTTGAGTACTAAGAATTCATTGGGATTGCCTGGGGGCTCAGACGGTAAAGAATCTGTCTGCAATGTCAGACATCCTGGAATGCAAAGTCAAATGGGCCTTAGGAAGCATCGCTACAAACAAAGCTAGTGGAGGTGATGGAATTCCAGCTGAGTTATTTCAAATCCTAAAAGATAATGCTGTGAAAGTGCTACACTCAATATGCCAGCAAATTTGGAAAACAGTAGTGACTACAGCACTAGAAAAGGTCAGTTTTCATTTGAATCCCAAGGAAAGGCAATGCCAAAGAATGCTCAAACTACTGCACAATTGCACTCATCTCACATGCTAGCAAAGTAATGCTCAAAATTCTCCAAGCCAGGCTTCAACAGTACGTGAACTGTGAACTTTCAGAAGTTCAAGCTGGATTTAGAAAAGGCAGAGGAATCAGAGATAAAATTGCCAACATCCACTGGATCATCGAAAAAGCAAGAGAGTTCCAGAAAAACATCTATTTCTGCTTTATTGACTATGCCAAAGCCTTTGACTGTGTGGATCACAACAGACTGTGGAAAATTCTGAAAGAGATGGGAATACCAGACCACCTGACCTGCCTCTTGAGAAACCTATATGCAGGTCAGGAAGCAACAGTTAGAACTGGACATGGAACAACAGACTGGTTCCAAATAGGAAAAGGGGTATGTCAAGGCTGTATATTGTCACCCTGCTTATTTAACTTATATGCAGAGTACATCATGCGAAATGCCAGGCTGGATGAAGCACAAGCTGGAATCAAGATTGTGGGAGAAATATCAATAACCTCAGATATGCAGATGACACCACCCTTATGGTAGAAAATGAAGAACTAAAGATGAAAGTGAAAGAGGAGACTAAAAATGTTGGCTCAAAACTCAACGTTCATAAAACTGAATTTCAACATTTCAACATTCAGAAAACTAAGATCATGGCATCTGGTCCCATCACTTTATTGCAAATAGATAGGGAAACAATGAAAACAGTGACAGACTTTATATTTTCGGGCTCCAAAATCACTGTAGATGGTGACTGCAGCCATGAAATTAAAAGACGCTTACTCCTTGGAAGAAAAGCTATAACCAACCTAGACAGCTTATTAAAAAGCAGAGACATTACTTAAGCAACAAAGGTCCATCTAGTCAAAACTATGGTTTTTACAGTAGTCATGTATGGATGTGTTAGTTGGACTATAAAGAAAGCTGAGCACTAAAGAATTGATGCTTTTGAATTATGGTATTGGAGAAGACTCTTGAGAGTCCCATGGACTACAAGGAGAACCAATGAGTCCATATTAAAGGAAATCAGTCCTGAATATTCATTGGAAGGACTGATGCTGAAGCTGAAACTCCAATACTTTGGCCACATGATGCGAAGAACCGACTCATTTGAAAGACCCTGATGCTGGGAAGTATTGAAGGCAGGAGAAAGGGATGACAGAGGATGAAATAGTTGGATGGCATCACCGACGTGATGGATATGAGTTTGAGTAGGCTCTGGGAGTTGGTGATGGACAGGGAAGCCTGGCATGCTGCACTCCATGGGGTCACAAAGAGTCAGACCCAAATGGGCAACTGAACTGAAGAATTCATTATTTTCTTAATTTTTATTTTTGTGATATAAAGGGACTTTCTCTTTTGGCCATTTAACTATCAAAATTATAAGTGTTGACTTTCTGGTGGCAAGGGTTGAAATTAAAGTAGACACATTGGAATTTGTTTATGAAACTGTGTATTTTGTATTACAGTAGGTAGTTGTAATAATTCTTATACTGGATAATTTATAAACCATTATTATAAGATGAATCCAAAAATAAGTCCAGTCACCCTTGCTTCTTAATCATGCATTAAGAACTGCAGTGATAACAATTAGAAGTATTTTGAAAACCAAATTTTCAAAAAATGAAAATACCTCTGAAGCTCCTGCCAGTACTTTCAAAAGCAAAATCTCAAAGGGAATATAAAAGTTAATGTGTTAGTACTTGTATTTTTACATACACTTTTTCGGATGACTTTGAAACTCTTTAAAAGCATTATCTGATAAAAGAATTGTTCTAGTTATTAGAGAGTATATATTGAATGATTTAACTCCCATATCCTCTCTTTTTATGGTGGATCAGATTTGCTGATCTATAATGGCATTTGACGTAGTGTATGTCTGTCTTGAAGTTGTCTGAATGCAAGAGAAAGAAGTGATGATGAAGAGTAGAAGGAAGAGGATAACAAACACCTTAAAATATTTTCAATGTACAAGACAGTGATCTACGCATCTTACATGTCTTAAATGATTTCATAACACAATTCTCTGAGGGAGAGTCTATTATTATCTCCATTTTTGGATGAGGAAACCGAAGCCTGGAAAAACTAAGGGACTTGTCCAAAATCATACAGTTACTAAGTGATAGAATTCAGATTCAAGTCCAAGTTTGTCGGGTGCCAAGTTCTATATGCTTTTTATTATATCACATTCATTCCCAAAGAAGTTTAGACTTAAATTCCTTATTCAAAGGCAGTGTCATCTAGAAAAGCATATTACCACATGGATCCAGAGAAGGAGAGTGTAGTTAGATACTATGAGACTGGCTAAGCTCCAGGAGATGGTGAGGAACAGGGAAGCCTGGCATGCTGCAGCCCTGGGGTCTTAAAGAGTCGTACATGACTTGGCGACTGAACAACAACATCTAGATTGTACTCAGCCCTTCAGTTTGTAAATGTTTCATGCCACAGTATGTCATCTGAGATGACTTTGGCTGTAATTAACAGAATGCCTGGCAGTAACTTAGACAATGGGGGCAGTTATTTTCTTTTTTCTTCTTTGTCTTTTTTTTCTTGGTCACACAGCAAGAATGCTAGAAGAAGGTGGTAACAGTAATGGTTTGGCAACTCCAGGATTCCAGAGTGCTGGTTGTAGAATCTTACTTCTTCTCATGCTCACATGATGGCTGCAGTGGCACCAACAAAATATCCTCACATGACAGCAATTAAAGGAGGAAAAATAGGGATTTCTTCTCAGTTCCTTCCCAGAATCTCTCTTTCTGTGAGAAAGGAAAACATTCCCCAGAAGCACCCTAGAATATTTCTCCTTTGTAACTCATTGCCTAGAAGAGTGTCACAATAGCATAATGAGTACTTGGCCAAAGGATTAGCTTAATTGACCAAATCAAGATTCAGACCCTAATGCTGGGCACAGTGATATCTGAAAAACTTTGGTGTTCCTTGTATAAGATAAGAGACCAGAAAAGTCTGCCCTATATTTGCTCCTGAGAACAATACAACAGGAAAGGCAGAGAGCTACTATTTTATAAATGATTGGAAGAGAAGTTGTGACTTGTCCAAATTTGTATATACAGGATCAAGATCAAAGTTCAACCCAGAATCTCTGGGCTACTTCAGTGGTTTTCAAACTTAGTGCCTCAGGTTTCTACAAAAGTTTCATTAGAATGTCAATTTAAAACTCTTTATGTTTTTTTAAATGTGATTAAAAATACAATGCATGTGTAATTTTCTCATATATCAAAAGTTGACACAAGGAAATCCCTACCATACAAACCGTGTTAGCTTGTGCTGTCAGTTAACTCAATTTTTTGTTGTGATTATTTTCAACCTTGGAGTAAACCCCCTCGTACCATCTAATCATGAAGTCTCCTGGGATTGTTCTGTAGTCTATTAAAAGCTATTTGTAACCATTTGTCCATGTTAATCTGGATTTTTTTCATTACTGGACAACCACTATAAGGTAATCAATTGCATGTTGACAGTGATCTAAGACTACAGCACGTGCAAGCAAATTTGAAATAACCTCTAATTTGAAGTTGTTGTATGTATCAGAACAGCTAAATTATTCTCTTGAACTGACTTAACTCTCTCTCTGAACCCTGCTTACCTCTCTAGCCACTTTTCCCTGGCTCTCCCCACTTCAGAAGCATCTGCTTCAATGCTGGGGAGACTTTTCTGGCCCCAGAAGACTTTCTCACATGCCATGCCCTCTAGCAAGCATTCTTCTTGGTATTCCAGTTAAATGATACTTTGTTCCCTAACCTCTCCATTGAGTTTCACATTGCTTATGTACACTTATCATTTTATAATTATTTAATCCAAGCTGTCTTTTCTGCCAGGCTAAGAGCTGTCTGTGTGTAGCAACCATGGATGTGCCATTCACATCTCTCAGCACAGTGAAACCTCCATAGATGTAATCAATTATTTTTGAAGGAATAAGTGCTACATGTATAAACTGAATTTAGATGGGATATTGATTAAAAAGCGTAAATGAAATTTTTTTCTGTTTTTTTAAGGAAAAACTGATTAGATCGGAAGATGGCAAACAGTGAAACCCACAAATGTATTAACATTAAGTATACAACTAGATGTAAATTTCCATATATATATATATATATGTGTGATTAAGCTCCATCCACATGAAATATAAAGCACTTTTAGCACCCCATAGCTTTCCTAGTAATCACCCTAGTCATTTGTTGTTCAGTTGCTGAATTGAGTCTGACTCTATTTGCAACCCCATGAACTACAGCATGCCAGGCTTCCTTGTCCTTCACTGTCTTCCAGAATTTGCTCAGACTCAATTCCATTGAGTTGGTGATGCCATCCAACCATCTCATCCTCTGTCAGCTCCTTCCCTTCCTGCCCTCAGTCTTTCCCAGCAGAGTCTTTTCCAATGAGCTGGCTGTTCGCATCAGATGGCCAAACTATTGGAACTTCAGCATCAGTCCTTCCATATTCAGGGTTGATTTCCTTTAGGATTGACTGTTTTGATCTCCTTGCAGTCCAAGGGACTCTCATGAGTCTTCTCCCACACCACAGTTGAAAAGCATCAATTCTTTGGTGCTCAGCCGTCTTTATGGTCCACCTCTCATGTCCATACATGACTACTGGAAAAGCCATAGCTTTGACAATACAGACCATGATCTTAGTGTTTGAATGTTGAGTTTTTAGCTAGCCAGAGTTTTCCCTCTCCTCTTTTACCTTCATCAAGAGACTCTAGTTCCTGTTTGCTTTCTGCCATTAGAGTGGTATCACCCTAGTCATACTCACACCCTGTCATCCCATTCCCAGAGGTAAACACTGTTCTAAATTCTCTCCCCATCAGTTGGTTTTTGCCTGTTGTTAAATTTCATATAAGATTTTAAGTATGTACTCTTTGGGGATGTTTTCTTCCACTCAACATAATATCTATGAGACTGTCCATGTCATGTGTAATGTTTTGTTATTTTAATATGTTCTTTTGTATAAATATACTATGGGCAGTTCTCAGTTTCTTATTGATAGGTGTTGGGTTTTGTTCTCAACTTAGAGCTATAATGGAAACAGATAGAAAGAACACTCTTGTAGAGGTCATTCTGTGGACATTTGACAAAAGAACTCTGTTTTTTTCCACCCATCCTTAGAAGAAAAAATTGAATCCCCGTATGCTCTATTGATGTTCTGAAATATCTTTTCAATTCTTAAAAACCAAAAAGAAATAGAACAGCATTAGATATTACTTTAACAATAGAGGAAAATCCTAATTGAAGACTGGGGCAGAAGTTAGCACCCTGTCAGATATAGAAAGAAAAAAAGAAAATCTAATGAAATGGGAAAACTAATTATAGATGGTAATGTACCTAATAAAAATGTGTCCACAAAAAATGTATACAAAAATGTTTATACTAACTTTATTCATAATAGCCCCAAACTGGAAAAAAAACAGCAATTACAATCTTCAAAAGATTCTGCACAATTTATTTGGGGAAACATGTAAGATTCTGCTATCCTGAGAGTGTATCAACAATTCCTTAATTGTCCTGGATTCTAATAATGTCCTGCATTTATATAGAACTTTAAAATGACAAATTTCACATATATCACATAGCTAATAACTGGCAGAACAGGAACTCCAGTGCAAGACTTCTGATGCTAACTTTAGTGTATTTCCCCATCACATCCTGATTACACCTCATCAGGAAAAGCAACACTCCACATGATTACTTATGACAAAGTGTATTTAATTTTTAACATTTTTAAAACTGGGTTTTCTACTTTGGAGGGTTTTTCTAATTAGAAATAATTAGTTGTGTGTGCCTTCTGATCTACCCTTGTCAGTGAGTCCCAACCTTTCCTAGCTCATGCCTTGCCAATCACCCTATTAAAGAGCTTGTTTCTTGTTCACACACACTTTTCTTTTCACTAGGAAAGAAGTTTCTTCTTGTTTGTCAATTAACATTCTGTTATTGGTGTTCTCATTCATGGTAAATTCAGCCGAGCAAAAAACTACAATCATTTGTATCTTAGAAGATTTCTCAGAGCTTTTAAAATGCCAGTGAACCTGGTAACTATACAAAGAGCAAGCTAGAGTGACTATGCTTCCTAACTATAGCATTTAGAAATTTCTAGAGAAAATATTGGGGAAACTCCTTTCTAGACTTCTGTTGATTATCTCTTGAAAGCTTCACTTTAAACCAAGCCATTCCCACAAAGCTTTGTTAATTGACTACCTAGAAATTCTTCCAAAAAATGATGTTTATGAATGGTAAGGACCCTGTGTATTATATCCCCTTTCCAGATAGATTTTCACCTTGACTGGAATTATCAATACTAAACTGAAAATGACTGATGTAAGCTCAGACACTAGGCTGGCAGAGGAGAAATATGTGGTGGGGTTGGGAAGAAGCTTAAGCCAGAGCTTCAGCTGCTAAGGAGTAGAGACCCTGGAGCCTGGCTTGGTTTCTTTTTAGGGCCAGAGGTGTGTGCTCAGTGCAGAAAATGGTGAGAGACATGAACTTGCTGCGGTTTTGTCATCCTAAGGAGCAGCACATAATATTTATCTTTTCATCTACTTTGACTTGAACCACCAACATATTCAAGCTCTCAGGAGGGAAAATTGCTTTCTACTCTCATCTGTGTAGAAAACATTTTTTCTAAGCTTTCAGTCAGGGTCATTTGGATGACAGAATTCAACTGCAAATAGTTGTGTTTATTTTTATCAGCCATGAAAAATCACTCTTTATTCCGTCTGTAGTTTGAAATTTGGAGTCATGTTCATTTCTGCAAAAATGTATTACTTTTTTTTTTTTCCACTGATTTGTTCTCCCCTCAAGTGTGAAAAGGTTCTACTAGTACCTGTAGAACTGAGCTGGGTTTTTTCCCACTTTGGTTCAATTTGACATGCTAATTCCATGTTGATATATGTTTTAAATGGATATGTTATTGCCTCCTTAATTTAGAGTTGAAATAATTTCTTATTCCAAACAGTTTAATTCTAGATATATTTAAAAAGGAAGGAAAACACACAGCCACTAAAAATGAAATCATTATCATTTTATTTTAAAAGATTTTACAATCTGGGCATTGGGCTATAGAATGACTTTTATACTTTAAAAATACATTTTTGAGTATTCCAATTTCTTCAAAATGAAGATGCTGCATTCATATGTGTAAAATACATTTTACACTTGTAATTATCTTTGTATCTATTCCACCTGTTAATATTTTTGTTTCCAAAACAAGAAAGTACACTGAGAGTGATTAAACAGTATGTAAATTATATGAGTTTGGAGTCAGTTCTATCCTCCTGTTTTATGACACTAATTATTTCAAGTAGTGTGAGTGGCAATATTAACAACAGTTTTAATAGTCTGGAACAAGACCACTTAGGATTAAATTCTGGTTCCACCCCTCAACCAGCTCTAATTTGGGATTGGTTATTTAATTTCTTTGGGCCTTAAGTTTCCTCATCTGTAAAAAGAAGGATGCTTATAGAACCTGTTTCATATCTCTACTCTAAGGAATCAGTTAGGTTAATACAGATAGTGCTCTAAAAAGTTATTCTACATAACGAAAGTCAGTAAACAACCTGTTGTCATCAACATTATTTAAAGGAGGCAATAAACAAACTGGTCCGGTTATATGACCAGATAATTTATAGACTGGAGAACTCAAGAATAAACATTTGAAAAGATGTTAACCCCCACTTCTAATGATCAGGGACATAAATATAGAAATAACAGTACCATTTGTCATGCATCCAATTGATGATAATTTAAAAGTCTGAAAGTGTCAGAGGATTCCAGAAAACAAATTCTTACATACTGTGAGTAGGAGTATAAATTGGTGCAGTCACTTTGAATTGTCAAACAGAATTGAAAATGCTCATAGTTTACAATCCAGCATTTCTGCTTGGAAGTATATATCTACTGGAGAAAACTCACACATAAGCACAAAGAGTTAGGTGTAAGAATATTTATTATAGCATATTTCTTAAAAAAGGGAGACGATCTATATGTCCACTAGTAAGGGAATATATAAATACATACATATGTCATGGACTTGTTGCTGTTTAGTTGCTAAGTCATGTCCAACTCTTTTGCAACCCCATGTAACCTGCCAGGCTCCTCTGTCCATCAGATTTCCCAGGCAAGAATACTGGAGTGGTTTGCCATTTCCTTCTCCAAGGAATCTCCTGACCCAGGGATTGAACCCATGTCTCTTGCATTGGCAGGTGGATTCTTTACAGCTGAGTCACCAGGGAAGCCCATCATGGATTACTATATAGTCATTTAATAGAAATGAATTGGTGGGTTTATACTGAAAAACCTGAATGAAATTTATGGCCAACCCAGTATTTATAGTACAACATGGATCTGTCTCAAAATAGGGAATAGACAAGTTGCAAAATGATATACACTGTATAATATTACTTATGTAAGTAAATAGTCACACAAAACTATACTATGTATTGGTAACAAATCATTTTGAAATTTTGTAAGTTTAATTATTCAGTGAACTGGGATGATACACACCAAATTCATGGTTGTATTGTTTAGGTAAAAGGAGAATTGGAAATGGGAAGGAAAAAGGCAAAAAAGAAAGGACTTAAATTTGTTTCCTTTATTAAAAAGGCTTGACATATAACTATATAAATAAGGTTAATATTTGACACTTCTTGGTGGTGAGTACACAGGCCTTTATTGTATATGTCTCTGAATATTTCTGTATTTTAAAACTTTCTCAAAATGAGTGTATCTAGATGAATGTTTAAAAAGATACTCTTTCCCCAAAAAGACAGATACTATAAAAATGTCAATTGATTATCAAAAAGGGAATAAATGACTTGTTATTTTAAATTAATAAAGATGTTGAAACAGGCTGTTTGGTGAGATCCTTAAGATCAAAATCTTGCTTTATTCATCACTGTACCACTTAGACCACAGCACAGTACTTGGTATATGTAGGTTGGTGCACATAAATTTCATTCAGGTTTTTCAGTATAAACCCACCAATTCATTTCTATTAAACCACTCCAAAGTTTTACATTGTTAAACTTTGCTGTTTGATATTGGAATACATCCTTAGATAAATGCCATTATGTTACACGTCATTTTTCTCGCTTTATTTTTTTTACTAATGACTTATTACTTGCTGTTTATTTTACATTTATTTTAGACTAGGGAAATGATGTTAGCCAAAAGCAAATTTGAGTGATTTTCTTATTTGAGTTCAAAATGGGTCATATAGCAGCAGAGACAATTTGCAACATCAATGCTTTTGACCCAGGAGCTGCTAAGGAATGTATGGTGCAGTGGTGGTTCAGTAAGTTTTGCAAAGAAGATGAGAGCCTTGAAGATGAGCACAGTGGCCAACCATCTGAGGTTGACATGACCAATTGAAAAGACCGTTGAAGCTGATCCTCTTAAAACTGCAGGAAAGTTGCTGAAGAACTCAACATCGACCATTCTTTGGTCACTTGGCATTTGAAGCAAATTGGAAAGGTGAAAAAGCTTGATAAGTGGGTGCCTTATGAGCTGACCAAAAGTTAAAAAAAAAAAAAAAATCCTTGTTTTGAAGTGTTGTCTTCTCTTATTGTACGCAACAACAAATCATTTCTCAACCGGATTGTGACATGAGATGAAAGTGGATTTTATACAACTGGTGATGACCAGCTCAATGGTTGGACCAAGAAGCTCCAAAACACTTCCCAAAGCCAAACTTTTTACTACAAAATGGTCATGGTCACTGTTTGGTCTGCTGCCTGTCTGATCCCCTACAGCTTTCTGAATTCCACTGAAACCATTACACCTGAGAAGTATGCTCAGCAAATTAATGAGATGCACCAAAAACTGCAAGGCCAGCAGCTGGTATTAGTCAACAGTTCAGTCGTTCAGTCATGTCCAACTCTTTGCAACCCCATGGGCTGCAGCATGCCAGGCTTCCCTGTCCATCGCCAACTCCTGGCGTTTACTCAAGCCCATGTCCATTGAGTCGGTGATGCCATCCAACCATCTCATCCTCTGTTGTCCCCTTCTCCTCCTGCCTTCAATCTTTCCCAGCATCAGGGTCTTTTCAAATGAGTCAGTTCTTTGCATCAGGTGGCCAAAGTATTGGAGTTTCAGCTTCAGCACAGTCCTTCCAATGAATATTCAGGACTGATTTCCTTTAGGATGGACTGGTTGGATCTCCTTGCAGTCCAAGGGGCTCTCATGAGTCTTCTCCAACACTACAGTTCAAAAGCATCAATTAGTCATCAGAATGGGCCTAATTCTTCTCCGGAACAACACCTGACCTCAGGTCACACAACCAGTGCTTCAAAATTGAACGAATTGGACCACAAAGTTTTACCTCTTCTGCCATGTTCACCTGACCTCTCACCAACTGACTGTCACTTCATGAAGCATCTGGATAGCTTTTTGCAGGGAAAGTGCTTCCCACAACCAGCAGGAGGTGGAAAATGCTTTCTAAGAGTTAGTGGAATCCCAAAGCATGGATTTTTATGCTGTAAAGATAAACAAACTAATTTCTTATTGACAACAATATGTTGATTGTAACAATTCCTATTTTGATGAATAAAGATGTTTTTGTGCCTAGTTATAATGATTTAAAATTCATGATCCGAAACCACAATTAATTTTTAACAAACCTAATAATAAGTTCAAAAACCCTCTATTAAAATATCCTGGACTATTATTTATCTAAGATATAAAAAAATACTCATTAATTACTAATGGAAAGAAACAATGAGATATCATTTTAAATATGTTAGCAAAAATTTAAAATGACAATACCCAGTGTTGATGGAGATGTGGGAAAACTAGCAAACTCACACATTCCTACTGACAGTTTGAAATGGAAAGCACTTTTTAGAGACAAAATGTTCCTTAATCCAGTAATATCCAATTTTTGGAAATATATTCTAAGGAAATAATCCGAAGGTGAAAAGGACTATTATGCTTATATTTACCATAGGGTTACTTATCACAGAAAATGAGAATCAGTGCAAATGCTTGCTAATCACCAAGTGGCTAATTAAATTATGGTATAAAAAAGTATTAGAATATTCTGTAGCTATTAAGACAGTAATTATGAGGGTATAAAGACAACCCAGCTGAAACATCTGATACTCAATTTTTTGTTAAAATTGACTCATCTAGTGGTTATAAATATATGGGGGAAATTTATGAAATTATGCTAAATGAAAAAGCAGGCAATGAAAAACAATGTATATGTTCCTCATATGAACTATATAAAAATCATCTATGCAGACACCCAAGATGAGAAGAGAAAATTGGGGAAAGTATTTTTCCCTAATAGTTAAAATCTATTTTTGTAGTGTTTTAAATAAGAAAAACCATTTTCTGCTATCAGAATGCCTATTGCATATCTTCTGTCATGAAATCCAATATGACAAAATAAGAATGCTCTTAGTTGACAGTTCAGCACTTAATATGAAATATAAAAATGGACAGAATAGCTTATATTTACCTTGAAAATATACTCTAATTAAATCTTAAGAAAGAAAAGGGTTTGGCTTCTCTCAAATGATTTGGGCATCAGTTTATGACACAATAATGTCAAGCTGGCAATTGTAGTTGTTACTCGTGCCTTCAGTGTGTTTGGTTACATTTTTAGAAATCAGTACCTCTAGTTTTTTTGGAAAATGTGAAAAATTTTCTACGTGGAATACCTCTCTTCTCAATTGTTTAATTTGCTTATTGTGCTCCACAGAATACAAATGTGTCTCACAGACAGTTTCTGTCATGAAGTTCCAAAGTTTTGAGGTACATTGGCTAATGGGGCCAGAGAAAGACATGATTCTTTTCAGCATAAATATGATAAATAATATTAAAATACTAGGGGAAATGCTCTTATTTATGTATTTTGTGAGATCACTAAAGAAAGAATTATGTTATCCAGTATTAACCGAAGTAGAGAAATGAGAGAGGAAAACATATGCTTTATACTTTATATATAAAGTATATATACTTTATATATATATATAATATATATACATATATATATGTATATATATTATATATATATATACAGAGAGAGTGCAATGGAGATTTTCAGAAAATGTCATCCCCAGATGCTGCCTCTCATTTGCGCATTACCTGGGAGAGCATCGTGCGGCCGCATATTCTCAGCTGTTGAATGTGTTCTGCTCATTTTCCAGTGGGGAGGATGGGTTTAATGCGTTCTCAGCGGTATGTACTTTTGTCATTTCCGCTGTTTCTGTTTACCTGTCTTCTTGCTTGTTTATTGTTTGCACTTAGATTGCCTTGTAAGTGGTTCTGAGGGTTGTGGTGTGAATGGACAATACTCGTGCAGCCATACGCTTTACAAGTCTCTCTCATTTCGTTTTTACACTGATCTGTGTGGGGGATTCATTCCAGCTTACCCCTTTTCTTCAACTTGATGACATTTTCTAAAGAGCCATGCGTATTTAAACAGAATATAAAGGATATGGGTGTTCTTTTCTCTAATCAACTTTATTGAAACCTGCCGTTAGATTCCCAAATCCTTCCCCCAAAAGTTAAATTCTAATGAGTGATTTTGTCCTCCATATTTAAAACCAGTTCCTCTTTCTACTCACATAAAAAAAAGACAGTGTGAGTTCAAGGTCTTGGGCAAGTCACTAAACCTCTTTTTAGGCTCATCTGTAATATGAGAGAATTGGATAACACGAGTCCTATGGTTCAATGAAAGTTCAATGATTTCCAAAAACCTTCTACTTCATGAGCTTTCCAAAGAATAGCTGACTTTGAGAGATGGTGTTTGGTGAATAAATACTTAGCAAACAGTTGGAAGACAGACATGGGAAACAACCAGAGCCCTGGTTATATCAATAGCCATGAGCCATAGTAATGATTTTGGAGGGAAGCTCAGCAAAATGCTAATTTATTTAATAAATATTTAATAGCATATTATTTCAATAAATAAATTAGTGTTTACACAGTAAAGAATACAAATGTCTTATGCACACATTCTTGACTCACTTCCATAGTCCTTCTTGGGAATTTCCCAAAGAATTTTTTTAAAAAAGATCAAAATATTTCTGTTTAGAGAAGTTTATGATTGGTGGTTAAACCTATAAATAATCCATTGGTTTGTCCCTCCTATTTGAGAATGTTTAATCATCTTTGATATTTGCTTAAAATTAGCACTCTTAAATGTACATTTGTATAAAATCTCCAAAATCATGAAAGATTTATAATTTGGAATGTATTTGGATTATTCTCTAGTTAATCAGCTGGAGAAAAATTAGGCGTGCTGTAACTAGAACAATTAATTGAATTGATCTGAGTGTTATAAAAAAAAGGAAAAAAATTCATGGCATGCTTTGATTCCTTAAATGAAACTAAAAGCCTGTTCACTATCACAGAATTGATGTGATAAGAGAAGCCATGTGTATCCTTTTCCAGAACCCAGGTTCATAGTTGAAGCACAGATGAGAAGAATGGGGCAGGCTGCGGGGGGGTGGGAGTTGCTCAGGAGTGGTGCTTGTTATTAAGGCTATCGTTGTCCCTTTATGTGCTTGTGTAGATGAACTCATGAAAGAGTCAGTTATCATTCTAAGAAGTGTGATGAAAAACTGTCACTTGCCATTCAATTCAGCAACTAGATGTAAATGCTGATTCTAGTGGTGTATAGTGGCAAGGCCCTACCTGCCAGGGAGAGGCGACAGGCTGGGTGGGGAGGGTGTAGGCATGCCAAAGTAGGCCAAAGAGCGGTGTGCGCCAGACACTGACATACCTACAAATGGATTGGGAGTGAAGCCAGTCAGGTTGAGTGTGCACAGTCATGACACACTTCTTTCCTAAGAGGACTCTCATTTGTTCACGCGTCCATGCTCCTTGTGGCCATGCTCTTTAGGGGAGGTTTGAAGGATCGCTAGCCCCTTGTGCTGCCTTTTTCTTTTGGTTCACTGAGGCCTAGGAATACCAAACAGTTTGTGTCAATGAAGTACAAGACCAAGTTGGCTTGAGGATGGAGTAGGATGGCGGTGGTACTGGTGTTTCTGGGAAAGGATTTCCGCAATAGAGTTCCTTTACTGCCTTTATTCCTGCAGGATATTGAGCTGGGCATATCATCTCTGCTTCAGGCAACGAAGTCTTGTGAGTATACACCTATTGTAAAGTTAAGGGAGTTGTACACAAGAATCATCCTGCTCAGTTTTGCCTTAACATGGTCTTTTTAAAATGATTTTTATAAGGTCATGGATTTTCTCTTCTTGACTTCATGGTGAGACATATGTTGATATAGTTGCCATGTGAAAGAGACATTAAATACCTATAGAAGTAAAAAAAAAATTGTATATTGTAAGTGACTTTTTTTTTCATCTCAAAGTAAAAGAAAATATACCTTAAAAAAATCACATAAAAAATAAAATTATTTAAAATTAAAATTGAATCCTACCAAGATGGAGTAAAACTAACTGTGCTTCAAAGTTTTGTGACTGTTCATTCAACAGCAACTCTCTGATTCCAGTAATCCAAGTGCCTGAAGACATAAGAATTAGACAATTTTTTATTATAGGAAGTAAACTCTCAAGTACAGAAGACACTACTGAAAATATATGAACACTAAGTTACTATTAAACATACAAAACATTTCCAAGATCTTTTTGTTGCTGACATATACATAATACTTAATATAATCTAGAAAACCATTGATTTTTAAAGGCAGTATTCTTATTTTGAAACTAGCTATAGTTATTTCCATTTCTGTACATGATTTATTGCTTAAATATACCACAGTTTATCCATTCTAATATTAATGTCTGGTTAGATTATTTCCATTTTTGGCTACTACAAATAGTATTACTCTGAGCATAATTTTGCACACATTTGCACACAAATACACATTTCTGTTGGGTATTTCAGATGAAATTGAATCCTCAGGTTAAAATAGTTCTTACTAAATATTGCAAAGGGGCTATACCAATTTACTCCCTTACCAGCAATGTAGGAGAGTTCCATTTGTTCTTTATATTGTCTTCCAAGTTTTGCACAGTGGCAGTATCATAGCCAGTCTGGTTTATCTGAGGCACAATTATTGCTAATTGAAATCTGTATTGTCTTTTGAACATGGATACCATATATAACATCTTTCAGTTTATGGCTTGAATTTGTTTTTCTTTTGATAAATATAAAATGTGAATTTTAATACTGTGTAACATCAGTGTTTTGCTTTATGGTTAGTGATTTTTGTCTGTGCTGTGTCAGAAATCTCTGCCTCTCAAAGTTCAGAAAGATAAACTCTTATATTGTCTTTTAGAAATTGCATTGTCTTACCTTTTACATTTAGAGCTTAAAAATCTGTAATTTATTTTTGACCATGATGTGAGCTAGGGAAGAATCCAAGTTTGATTCTTTTCCATATGGATATCCAATGACCCTAGCATCCACCTGCAACGCAGGAGACCCAGTTTCAATCTCTGAGTTGGGAAGATCCCCTGGAGAAGGAAATGGCAACCCACTCCAATATTCTTGCCTGCAGAATTAAATGGACAGAGGAGCCTGACGGGCTACACTCCATGGGGTTGCAAAGAGTCGGACACGACTGAGTGACTAACACACACAGATACACATCCAATGATCCAGTACCACTTGTTAAAAAGACCACTCTTTCTCTCACTGCACTGCAGTATATGAATCAGTGACTAAATTTGGACAGAAAGACTATTGGAGTCTATATTCTGTTCCATGGTAAGTTTGTCTAAGCTTATCACTTTCTCATACCGCATGCAGCAACATAACTCTAGTTCAGTTCAGTTCAGTCACTCAGTCGTGTCCGACTCTTTGGGACCCCATGAATCGCAGCACACCAGGCCTCCCTGTCATCACCAACTCCCGGAGTTCACTCAGACTCATGTCCATTGAGTCAGTGATGCCACCCAGCCATCTCATCCTCTGTCGTCCCCTTCTCCTCCTGCCCCCAATCCCTCCCAGCATCAGAGTCTTTTCCAATGAGTCAACTTTGCGCATGAGGTGGCCAAAGTACTGGAGTTTCAGCTTTAGCATCATTCCTTCCAAAGAAATCCCAGGGCTGATCTCCTTCATAATGGACTGGTTGGATCTCCTTGCAGTCCAAGGGACTCTAAGAGTCTTCTCCAACACCACAGTTCAAAAGCATCAATTTTTCGGCACTCAGCTTTCTTCACAGTCCAACTCTCACATCCATACATGACCACAGGAAAAAACCATAGCCTTGACTAGATGGACCTTTGTTGGCAAAGTAATGTCTCTGCTTTTGAATATGCTATCTAGGTTGGTCATAACTTTTCTTCCAAGGAGTAAGCGTCTTTTAATTTCATGGCTGCAGTCACCATCTGCAGTGATTTTAGAGCCCCCCAAAAATAATATTTGGTATATGAGGTCTCAAACTTTATTTATTTGTTGTTGTTCATAATTGTTGGTTGTCCTCATCCCACTTATTTCCATATAACTTTAAAAATCACCTAATTGAGACATTACAAAACAAACACTCATAGACTTAGAGAACTCATAGATGCAGAACTTATGTCTGCAGGAATAGTTAGGGAGTTTGGGATGTTAATGTATGCACTGCTGTATTTAAAATGGATAACCAACAAGGACCTACTGCACAGCACATGGAACTCTGTTCAATGTTATCTGGCAGCCTGGAAAGGAGGGGAGTTTCAGGGAGACTGGATTCAGTGTATATTTATGGCTGAGTTCCTTCACTTCACTTGGAACTATCACGACATTGTTTGTTAATCAGGTATACCCCAGTACAAAATAAAAAGTTTTTCTTAAAAAATTACTTCTTTGACACACAAAAAAATGTTGCTAGGACTTTTTCTATTAGACTAAGTTGAATCTATATATTACCATGGGAAAAAATAAAATTGTTACACTAGTAAGGCTTCTAACAGGCTTCCCTGGTGGCTTAGATGGTAAAGAACCTGCCTGCAGTGCAAGGCTTCTAACATGGAAATTCATACATTTCCATTAATTAGATCTCCTTTAATTTTATTCAGTAATGTTCTGTGGGTTTTTTTGTAGATGTCTTGACAGTTGCTAAGGTTTATTCCTGGAAATTTGGTGGTTTTTTGTTATTATTTTAAATGACGTTATTTTATTTAATTTTTATATTATAGTTTATTTACAGCATTGTGTTAGTTTCAGGTACACAGCAAAGTGATTCACTATGCATATAGCTGTCCTTTGTCAGATTCGTCTTCCATATAGGTTATTACAGAATATTAGAGTCCCCTGTGCTATACAGTAGGTCCTTATTATCTATTTATATATATATATATATATATATATATATAGTGTGTGTGTGTATATATATGAACTCCAAAATGTTAGTTTATCCCATCAGTGTACCACTTAGTTTAATTGTGTTATTCAAATTTGCTAGACACCTAACACTTCACCTTTTTTTTTTTTTTCTGCCTACCTGTTCTATCAGGTGGTAAGTGGACCAAAAATCTGCTGAAAGTTTTCTGGCAAATGTAGCTTAGGAATAGAGAAACAAACTAGGAAACGTCAATTAGTTCTCCTAATTGAATCCTAGGCTATAGATTTTCAGAGCCTCGCACTCTGTCCTTATTTATTAAAGTGGTAATTTGTTTCCCATTTGGCTAATATTCCCTGTGTCTGAGCTCCCTTGATGTAAAGCCCTAAAAGGGAAGATGGACAGTGAAACACTTAAAGATTCTAACCTCTCTGTCCTCCAGTCCGCTCAACATTGTATTTGTAAGAAATATTTCTCAGTTTTTCAAAAGATGTCATTCTTGGGTGTACAATATAGTTCTCATTAAAAGATACTTAAAAAGACAAACATTTTTGCAAAATATTCATTGTTGTCTTTGAAAGTATAGATCATCAATATCTTATAATATTATAAAGTTCTTATAATATGAGCTACTCTCTGTAGCTGTGTACATCTACTGTATTTTCAACATGGTTAATGAAATGAGCCTTTGAAAATCCTGTGTACTAATGCAAGTTGATGTAAAGATCAACAGGTTAATAGGATGTCAGTCCAAGCCCATACATTCATCTGAATATTTGTATTGTTCTCAGAGGTTTAATGGAGATCAAGATGTTCTATTAACATCAAGTGGTATCACTTCAAAGGAATGGCCTTTCTGGTTATTTCAGTTTGTGTACCTCTTCTCTCTCAAAGAGTTATAAGAACTCCCTGGGCTGGCTCTCAGGAGGCTCTGTTTGTTTGGTAACAATGATATTACTTGCAGATAAATCTGTATAAAGCAGCATGCTGACAGTGTTCAACATTCCAGATGGCAGTTTATGGGAATGTCTTTAGGGATTTTATCCACACAAGGAGTTTCCAAAAGAAAGCACACCAAGAGGTGGTGGAGCAGGCTGGGATAGGTGTCACAGCTGATGCTGTATGGCGTGTGGGGCGGTGAGTGAGCATCACAACCCAGACCTGTCTTCATTTCCCAAAAGATGCTGTCAGCACAATAAGATGCTAGATGCTGAATATGAGAAAACTTGCATTGGGAAGATTCAGGTTTGACAAATTTAGACATGTGGACTGAACAAAACAAAGCTGGTTAAATGTCTAAAGAAGGGAGAGCTAGAGTGGCTGTTACTGAGAGAACACAGAAAGAGACACGGAACTCATAAATTCACACTGTGGTTAAATATCTCAGTTATCCCAATATTCTTGTTGTTTAGTCATTAAGTCATGTCCAACTCTTTTGCTCCCCCATGGACTGTAGTCTGACAGGGTCCTCAGTCCGTGGGACTTCCCAGGCAAGAATACTGGAGTGGGTTTCCATTTCCTTCTCCAGGGGATCTTCTTGACCCAGGGATCAAACCTGTGTCCCCTGCATTGGCAGGTGGATTCTTTACCACTGATGCACCGGGAAGTCCATACCAATACTGTTAGATGGCAAAAGAAGCTGGTTTATTTTTATTTCTTTTCTTCATAAACAATGTTTGTGAGGGCTTTTCCCTCCTCTTGTTTAAAGTAGGTTATATTGATTGTAGAAAATCAGGAAAATGGATAAGAGTACAAAGAACATAAGTTCACTGTAATCCCCAGAGAGGAGCACAGTTAGTAGTTTGCAGCACATACTATCAATCTTTTCCATGTAAATACATATGAATTTAGGAAGCCATTGGTCACATTATACACAAATGTACCAGATATAAGGCAGTTTATTTCTCCTGTTTTCATCCCTGTTTGGAGCCCTCAGCTTTCTACCTTGCCTGCACCACAGGTGGCAAGAAAATTGAAAAAAAAAGTTAAGTCTCTAAGATTTCTTTTCCATTGTCCAGCTCGTTTCTGATTATCTTATTTAAAACCACATATTTCCCCATTACCTTCCCCCCATCCTGCTTTTCTTTAATTTTTTCCCATAGCTCTTATCAGTATCTCACACATTATATATTTTGCTTATTATTTTTTTCTTTCCCAACTAGAGTGTAATTTCCAGAAAGAGAACAGATTTTTAGATTTTTTTTTCCTCAACTTTCTGCCCAGCACCTGGATCAGTGGCTTTTACAGAGCAGATCCTGAATCCATATTTGCTGAATAAAAGAATGAATGCAGAGCCATGGTGGGGTTTGGCTTCCACTCTCTATCCTCTGGACCTTATGTGGTCTTTTCTGCTCAAGTGGGACTTTTCTTAAACCTTTGTCCTGATCTTGGAACCACAACCCTCAGTTCAGTTCAGTTCAGTCGCTCAGTCGTGTCCGACTCTTTGCGACTCCATGAATCACAGCACGCCAGGCCTCCCTGTCCATCACCAACTCCCGGAGTTCACTCAGACTCACATCCATCAAGTTGGTGATGCCATCCAGCCATCTCATCCTCTGTCGTCCCCTTCTCCTGCCCCCAACCCGTCCCAGCAACTCTTCACATGAGGTGGCCAAAGTATTGGAGTTCCAGCTTTAGCATCATTCCTTCCAAAGAACACCCAGGACTGATCTCCTTCAGAATGGACTGGTTGGATCTCCTTGCAGTCCAAGGGACTCTCAAGAGTCTTCTCCAACACCACAGTTCAAAAGCATCAATTCTTCGGCAATCAGCTTTCTTTACAGTCCAACTCTCACATCCATACATGACCACTGGAATATCCTCTTATTTCAGGCCCGAACTCTTTGAGTCTTCGTCTAGTATCAATAGGTCTATATTTGGTCTCTGGGCAGGAAAACCTCAAGATCCTCTAGAAGCTATCGACAGGCCCTGGTAGAGATGGCAGGAGAGATTGTAGCTTACCTAAAGCTCGTTTTCTTCTCCTCCCTTGGCCAGCTTTGCACTCCTGATGCTGTGCCATTTAGGTCACGGAAAGAAACTGAGGATTGGTACTTTGCATGTGTATCTTATGATCATCTAAAGCTGTGCCATCCAACAAGTCAATCACCTGCCACTGGCACCTATTAAATAGTTGAAACATGACTGGTCTGAATGAAATGTCTTGTATGTGAAGGATACAGGATACACGTCAAAAACAATGTAAAAAAAAGTCAGTGAAAGGGTTACTCAGTCATGTCCGACTCTTTGTGATCCCATGGACTGTAGCCTGCCAGGCTCCTCTGTCCATGGAATTCTCCAGGCAAGGATACTGGAGTGGGTAGCCATTCCATTCTCCAGTGGATCTTCCCAACCCAGGGATCAAACTCAAGTCTCCTACATTGCAGGCAGATTCTGAGCCACCAGGGAAGTTCAAGAATACCAGAGTGGTTAGCCATTCCCTTCATCAGGAGATCTTCCCAACCCTGAGATTGAACCGGGGTCTCCTGTATTGCAGGCAGATTCTTTACCATCTGAGCCACCAGGAAAGTAAAAAACAGAACTGTCAGCTAGCTCATGAATAATATTATGTTGATTATATGTTGAAGTAATAATAATTTGGTTGACTTGGGTTAAATAAAATGTACTATTCACATTAATTTCACTTGTTTCTTTTCACTTTTTCATGTGGCGACTAGAATATTTCAAAGTAGAGAGGTGTAGCTGGCATTTGGGATCCGTGTGATGTTTCTCTTCCTGACACTGTTTTAACCAGCTCCCTCCACCAGCTGCTGAGGTGGGAGAAAGCAGCACCTACCCTGACCTCCATATGCTCTCCCTCTCCCCTCTTTCTCAGGAGACAGTTCAACTCAGGACAGGGCAGGGCCGGCCTTGGGCTCTCCTTCTCCTGTGGGTGGCATGGCCAGAGGCTTTTCTGGGCAAAAGAATCATCTTCCCTAAATTTATGGAAAATACTATGATTTAATTTTTTGGCTTGATCTTTATTATGCCAAAAGAATGCAGAAAATTCTTTTCCTTGCCTTCCCATGAAGCCTGGCTTTAAAGTTTTATTGTCTTTGACAGTCAAAGTTTTGTAGTAGCTCAGGTCTTCCAGCTGGTATTTGCCCTACCTCTGAAATACCCAAATTGTGTCCTCCTGCCCTTTTCTTTTCTTGATGGGAAACCCATATATATACATAACATATACATATATATAATATTTATATGAAATATATATGTATAATATATGAATATGATATCCTACAGTATTACACAAAAAATACTGTCATTATATCAATATTATTCCACTTTTTACCTAGTGAGATTTTTGTAATCTGAATTTTTCTCTCTAAGATTGTAACTTGAGGGAAGCAGGATGGCCTGGCAAGGACAGGATGTAAAAGAATATCATGATTGTCAACAAAAAAATTTCTATTTATTCCATTTACATCTGTGATCCCCTTCCTCAGCCCACCCATGATAGGAAATCTGATTCTTCACTATCCCTACCCCCTCAACCTCCCCCATCTACAGTATTGCTAGTGGAAATAGCATTCCAAAGCTGTTGACCCAGAAATGATTTGTTTTTGCTTGATTTGAACAGCTCCCGAAACTCTTACCAGGGCTTCCCTGGTGCCTCCCTGATAGCTCAAATGGTAAAGAATGTAATGCAGGAGACCTGGGTTCAATCCCTGGGTTGGAAAGATCCCCTGGAGGAGGGCATGGCAACCCATTCCAGTATTTTTGCCTGGAGAATCCCCATGCACAGAGGAGCCTGGCAGGCTACAGTCATGGGTCACAGAGTTGGACACGACTTCAGCAGCTGCAGCAGCGGTGTGTGTCCTGAGGGTGCGCCGCTTCACTTTGTGCTCGTAAATGTTCTCCTCAAACCACAGACACTTTAGATGGTCCATGTGCTTCCTGCAGTAAACTCTCCAAGCCGTGGAAATAAGTTAGTTCATCTTTACCTTCTGTCAGTGGAAATGAAAAATTGAGTGGCAGTGGAGAGGGGCCCAGGGGAAAGGGAGCTAGCCTTGGAACCATGGGTTTGAGTAGAACATTCTAGTCCTGGTCTAGGGACGAACAGGACAACAGCAGGGGTCCAGATTTCTGGCTACAGAGAGGAGCATGAGGAGGAAAACAGAGTCTGGTCAAGTGATGCCGGCCCTGTTCTTTCCCAGGGTGCCTGATCCTGTCTGCCAGTTCACCTGTGAGTGAGGAGCAAGTCCCCTTTCTTTCTATCAAGTAAATACATAAAAAGTGGTTTGGACAGAAAGTAGAACACTTCTCAGGGCTGCAGGGAGGGAAGTAGGGAAGAGAAGTTACTGTTTAATGGTCTGGAGTTTCTGTTTGAAATCATGAAAAAGTTCTGGAAATGGAAAGTGGGGAGAGTAGTGGTGGTCACAAAACACTGTGAATATACTTAATGCTGCTGGGCTTAAAAATTGATAAGGTGGTAAACTTTATGATATATATTTCTTAGCACAATAAAAATTGTATATACATATATGTGTGTGTATCTGTATATACGTACATACAATGAATTCTATAAAAATAAAAACATTAATGTGGTTGAGATTCATGGATTGCAAGTGCTAAGTGGGCAAAAACTGGACAACTGCTTATATGAAAGGAATGGAGATGGCAGAGGAAATGTCACAGGAGGAAAAGATGCAGCAGATGCTCACAGCAGCAGCACAGAGGAGCTGACAGACAAGTGACCCCTCGGAGAGTCCAAGCTGAATGACTAGAGGAGCCTCCTCCCATCAGAAATATTTAAGTCAGTAATTTGCAATTGATTGAGTAAAGCCTGAGAAAAATGCACGCACTTTGGCAATAGGCGGTACCTGTAACACTTCAGTGTAGGAACTTATTTTAAAATGAGCACATTGAAACTGTCTAATAATATCAATACCAGCTGTCTCTGCAGCAAGAGTAGTTTTGTAACACAGATTGGTTGGTTTCAAGCCTAGGAGGCAAGAAACCCAAGTTCCTTTGGTGTCTGACCCATATCTCACACCTGTGCAATGGTAGTACTTATGGCTCCCATCTCAGGCTGGGGCATGAATGAATTCAGCTTCGTTTGACAATAATTCAGAAGGTGGTGCTTCTATACAAGTGTACAATTATTAGATTTCTATCTCCAAAATATAATTGGCAGTGCATGCATCCAATATGGCTCTATCAGTAGACAACAAAAGATAAGGTAATAATGTAATGTGAACACAGAAAATAAGGAGGAATAGTAAGATTACCTGGCGAAAAAATATTGACTGAGTTGATTAGAACATATGGCAGAGAAATTGTATCCTTTTATTCAAATAGAGTGTTTACTATGACAACCTCCACACCAGCCAATAACTCCAAATAGCTTTAGGAGATATGTTGTGGAGGGAAATAAGTTCTCCTTCTGTGGCTTTATCATGGAGTCAGTACTACTGTTAGCCAGAGGCGGTCCTGGCCTCATAAATACAGAACTTTTGCAGGATAGCGTTGTCTCCATACATGAGCTTTAGAAGGTTGTCAAGGACATAATCACTTGACAGAAAAATTCCATACTACAAGTACCAACTTGCCCAAGTACTCCCAAGGCTGCCAGCTATAAAATATGTTGATATAAAACTGCCAATGCTGGCCAAGGCATGCAGGGAATCATTCAGACACGGTGTTGGACAAGGAGCATATAAAGACTGACATTCTAAATTGGACTGGCCCAATCTGGGAGCACATTTCACAGCTTCCCCACTTTGAGTGGAACAGTCCTAAAAGTGCCAAAAGGGAACCTCAATTGCCTGCAGTCCTGCACATGTGATCCTAGAACTACTGGGTGGGACCTGGGAAAGCCTTGTTGTATTTTCCTGGTGCTTGTTATTAGCATCATTCCTTTCATCCTCTAACACTTCCCCCCCCCCGCCACCATCATCCTCATAAAAGGCAGGAATCTCAGCTTGGGTTTAGGCTGTTCCTACTCCTCCTGTTTTCAGTTCAGTTCAGTTCAGTTCAGTCGTTCAGTCGTGTCCGACTCTTTGCAACTCCATAAACCGCAGCACGCCAGGCCTCCAGGTCCATCACCAACTCCCGGAATTTTCCAAAACTCACATCCATCCAACCATCTCACCCTCTGTTGGCCTCTTCTCCTCCAGCCTTCAATCTTTCCCAGTATCAGGGTCTTTTCTTTTTTTTTTTTTAATTTAATTTTATTTTTAAACTTTACAATATTGTGTTAGTTTTGCCAAATATCAAAATGAATCCGCCACAGGTATACATGTGTTCCCCATCCTGAACCCTCCTCCCTCCCCATACCATCCCTCTGGGTCGTCCCAGTGCACCAGCTCCAGGCATCCAGTATTGTGCATCGAACCTGGACTGGTGACTCGTTTCATACATGATATTATACATGTTTCAATGCCATTCTCCCAAATCTTCCCACCCTCTCCCTGTCCCGCAGAGTCCATAAGACTGTTCTATACATCAGTGTCTCTTTTGCTGTCTCGTACACAGGGTTATTGTTACCATCTTTCTAAATTCCATATATATGTGTTAGTATACTGTATTGGTGTTTTTCTTTCTGGCTTACTTCACTCTGTATAATAGTCTCCAGTTTCATCCACCTCATTAGAACTGATTCAAATGTATTCTTTTTAATGGCTGAGTAATACTCCATTGTGTATATGTACCACTGCCTTCTTATCCATTCGTCTGCTGATGGACATCTAGGTTGCTTCCATGTCCTGGCTATTATAAACAGTGCTGCTATGAACATTGGGGTACATGTGTCTCTTTCCCTTCTGGTTTCCTCAGTGTGTATGCCCAGCAGTAGGATTGCTGGATCATAAGGTAGTTTTATTTCTAGTTTTTTAAGGAATCTCCACACTGTTCTCCCTAGGGGCTATACTAGTTTGCATTCCCAGCAACAGTGTAAGAGGGTTCCCTTTTCTCCACACCCTCTCCAGCATTTATTGTTTGTAGACTTTTGGATCGCAGCCATTCTAACTGGTGTGAAATGGTACCTCATAGTGGTTTTGATTTGCATTTCTTTGATAATGAGTGATGTTGAGCATCTTTTCATGTGTTTGTTAGCCATCTGTATGTCTTCTTTGGAGAAATGTCTATTTAGTTCTTTGGCCCATTTTTTGATTGGGTCATTTATTTTTCTGGAGTTGAGCTGTAGGAGTTGCTTGTATTTTTTTGAGATTAGTTGTTTGTCAGTTGCTTCATTTGTTATTATTTTCTCCCATTCTGAAGGCTGCCTTTTCACCTTGCTAATAGTTTCCTTTGTTGTGCAGAAGCTTTTAAGTTTAATTAGGTCCCATTTGTTTATTTTTGCTTTTATTTCCAATATTCTGGGAGGTGGGTCATAGAGGATCCTGCTGTGATGTATGTCAGAGAGTGTTTTGCCTATGTTCTCCTCTAGGAGTTTTATAGTTTCTGGTCTTACGTTTAGATCTTTAATCCATTTTTAGTTTATTTTTGTGTATGGTGTTAGAAAGTGTTCTAGTTTTATTCTTTTACAAGTGGTTGGCCAATTTTCCCAGCACCACTTGTTAAAGAGATTGTCTTGAATCCATTGTATATTCTTGCCTCCTTTGTCAAAGATAAGGTGTCCATATGTGCATGGATTTATCTCTGGGCTTTCTGTTTTGTTCCATTGATCAATATTTCTGTCTTTGTGCCAGTACCACACTGTCTTGATGACTGTGGCTTTGTAGTAGAGCCTGAAGTCAGGTAGGTTGATTCCTCCAGTTTCATTCTTCTTTCTCAAGATAGCTTTGGCTATCTGAGGTTTTTTGTATTTCCATACAAATTGTGAAATTATTTGTTCTAGCTCTGTGAAGAATACTGTTGGTAGCTTGATAGGGATTGCATTGAATCTATAAATTGCTTTGGGTAGTATACTCATTTTCACTATATTGATTCTTCCAATCCATGAACATGGTGTATTTCTCCATCTATTAGTGTCTTCTTTGATTTCTTTCACCAGTGTTTTATAGTTTTCTATATACAGGTCTTTAGTTTCTTTAGGTAGATATATTTCTAAGTATTTTATTCTTTCCGTTGCAGTGGTGAATGGAATTGTTTCCTTAATTTCTTTTTCTGTTTTCTCATTATTAGTGTATAGGAATGCAAGGGATTTCTGTGTGCTGATTTTATATCCTGCAACTTTACTATAATCATTGATTAGTTCTAGTAATGCAAGGCTGGTGGACCCCACCCCGCCCCCTCGCGGGAAAGCTGTGGGGATGCGCCAGGGGCCTCCCAGTTATTCTACACCTCTCACATCTCTTCACCGTGCCAGACTAGAGTCAAGCTCAACAGGGTCTTCTTTCCCCGCTAATTCCGCCAAGCCCGTTCCCTTGGCTGTGGTTTCGCTGGATAGTAGGTAGGGACAGTAGGAATCTCGTTCATCCATTCATGCGCATCACTAATTAGATGACGAGGCATTTGGCTACCTTAAGAGAGTCATAGTTACTCCCGCCGTTTACCCCACGTTTCATTGAATGTCTTCACTTTGACACTCAGAGCACTGGGCAGAAATCACATCGTGTCAACACCCGCCGCGGGCCTTCACGATCAGGGTCTTTTCAAATGAGTCAGCTCTTCTCATCAGGTGGCCACAGTATTGGAGTTTCAGCTTCAACATCAGTCCTTCCAATGAACACCCAGGACTGATCTCCTTTAGGATGGACTGGTTGGATCTCCTTGCAGTCCAAGGGACTCTCAAGAGTCTTCTCCAACACCACAGTTCAAAAGCATCAATTCTTTGGTGCTCAGCTTTCTTTATAGCCCAACTCTCACATTCATACATGACTACTGGAAAAATCATAGCTTTGACTAGATGGACCTTTGTTGGCAAAGCAATATCTCTGCTTTTTAATATGCTGTCTAGGTTGGTCATAGCTTTTCTTCCAAGGAGTAAGCGTCTTTTAATTTCATGGCTGCAGTCACCATCTGCAGTGATTTTGGAGCCCAAGAAAATAAAGTCAGCCACTGTTTCCACTGTTTCCCCACCTATTTGCCATGAAGTGATGGGACTGGATGCCGTGATCTTAGTTTTCTAAATGTTGAGCTTTAAGCTAACTTTTTCACTCTCTTCTTTCACTTTCATCAAGGGGCTCTTTAGTTCTGCTTCACTTTCTGCCATAAGGTGGTGTCATCTGCATATCTGAGGTTATTGATATTTCTCCTGGCAATATGGATTCCAGCCTGTGCTTCATCCAGCCCAGCATTTCTCATGATGTACTCTGCATATAAGTTAAATAAGCAGGGTGACAATATACAGCCTTGACATACTCCTTTTCCTATTTGAAACCAGTCTATTGTTCCATGTCCAGTTCTAACTGTTGCTTCCTGACCTGCATACAGGTTTCTCAAGAGGCAGGTCAGGTGGTCTGGTATTCCCATCTCTTTCAGAATTTCCCACAGTTTTTTGTGATCCACACAGTCAGAGGCTTTGGCATAGTCAAAGCCTCCTGCTTTACTGCTTCCTAACTTCCTTTCTCCAACCTAGGGCATCTGGCCTCACTTAAGTGATGGCAAGAATGGTGGCAATCTGGCTCCTTATTACTTCTACCGCATAACATTATCCCAACTTAGATTTCCTATCTCCTAGTGGGCTGCCATCTGTGGGGTCGCACAGAGTCGGACAGGACTGAAGCGACTTAGCAGCAGCAGCAGCAGCAGCAGCAAAATACTCTTAAGAGATGAAGACAAAAGCTAAATCTGGTGTTGTTGGCCCTACAAAATCCACTTACACAGTTCTCACTAGTGTCATATTCATAGAGATAGTGTGTCCACAGTGACACACTATATGTTGCTATACCATCACATTTAAGACATGCATCTTAGGCTAAATTCACTGTACCATATCTTATAATGTGGCATAGGACTCTTTAGAAAAGACCCATTTTATTCTTTTCCTTCTTTGCTTAGTTGAGTAGCTATTTCTAGCTTTTTCAGCCATCCTCCTAATCATTGCCTCCCGTGTCAATAAAGAGCAAGAACCTAACATTCACTTGCTGGATTCTTGAATAATTCTCAACCCCTCCTTCTTTGTTACTTTCCAAAATGTTAAACTCATAAAACATAGGTCTTCTGATTCACAGCTGGATGTGCTTAACCCAACCTAGAAGCCTGTGCTTTGTGCTTTTAAATTATTTAGACCTGACAGAGAAGTCTGAATCTGTTTCATCTTCACCTTGTCTTTTTTAATATTTTTTTTTCATCTTACAGTGTTCCCATTAGTCCTCATGGGCATGCTTATGGGCTAATATAGCCCCAGAAATCACCTTCTGGCATTGAAAATTCTGCCTTGGGGCTTCTAAAGCACTGGAAAGTCTGCAGGGACCCCTCTCCTCCAGGCCAGTTGAGTCGACTCCCTGGATCTTTAGAGGAATAAGAAACACACCCTGACAGTAATTCCCTCCATCGGTACGCGGGTGCTATATGCCCGCAATTGAATGTTACATGTGGATTTTAGTTTATATTATTTCAAACATATACATTCATGCTATTGGAATGTCATTTTTTCCACTGTAGGTGCAAAGGTGATATGTGCTAAGTTAAAAGGGACTTGTGCTGTAGCAGTGAAGCAAATGAACAAATACTATTTGGTGTGATGCTGTTGGGACAGAGGCCTGGCAGTGTGGTGTTGCCATGCTGTCACAGGTGCCAGAAGCCTTGCCCTTTGGTTGGAAAACCTCAGGCCTTGCTGGATGACACAAAAACGTCAAACCAAGTATCGGATTCCTCCTATGCTTTGCATACCCTCTTAAGATAGTCTTCTCTGAGAAAGCAGGCATTTTCTGGTCAAATTAGTTTGCATCTGTATGTGACTTTCAGTTTGGCTGGAGGTGAACATTTTCTGATCTCATAGAAACAAAGAAACCTTCTTCAGGAAGAATACATGTCTGTTGCTTTATCAAAACTCTGAGGAAGAACACAGATCAGGTATAACATGTGACCAGAATCTCTCCTGCTTTTCTCACTGCTAGAACCACGCAAGGCCCTCTGGGGCTGGCCTGCCGGGTAGGGCAGCGCTCACACTGAAGGCTCTATCAACTGGGATTACTGCCCTTCAGACATCAGAAGACTGGCCCTATCGATTGTGTGCACAGGTGACTCTGCACAGACCTCTGCTAGAACTTTCTGCAGGATACCAAAACAAAACAAACTGGGAATTACATGTTAAAATGTTTACTAAGTATTTGAGGAGATGCCTTCATATAAAGCTAAGTGGGAAAGAAAGTTTACAAAACCGTATGTGTCATATTATTCCATTTTTATTTTAAAATACACACTAAATAAAAGACTAAAAGTAAATACAACAAAATGTTTATAAGAGCTCTGGCTGGTGATATGAAAATCATCATTAGTTTCTTTATCCTTCCAGTGTTTCTTTATGAAAATAAATGCAGATATAATATCAATGTAGTCTTTATTGGAGTATTGTTGTTTAACAGTGTGTTAGTTTCAGGTGTACTATGAAGTGATTTGGTTACACATATACAGATATCTGTTCTTTTTCAAATTCTTTCAGTTATTACAGAATACTGAGAAGAGTTCCCTTTGCTAAACAGTAGGTCATTGTTAGTTACTGATTTTAAATATAGCAGCCTATACATGGCTGCTATTCCCAAACTCCCAATTCTAAAATCCCAATCTATACCTCCCCCACCCATTCCCCTGGTAACCATAAATTCATTCTCTAAATCTGTGAGTCTGTTCCTATTTTGCAAATAAATTCATTTGTGTCATTTTTAAGATTTCACATATAAATGATACCATATGATATTTGTCTTTGGCTGACTCACTTAGTTTGATAATCTCTAGGTTCATCCATGTTGCTGCAAATGGCATTATTTTGTTCTTTCTAATGGCTGAGTAATATTCCACTGTATATATGTACCACATTGTCTTTATCCATTCATCTGTTAATGAGCATTTAGGTTGCTTCCATGTCTTGGCTGTTGTAGACAGTGCTTCAGTGAACAGTGGGGTGCATATATCCTTTTAAACCATGTTTTTCTCTGAGTATATGCCCAGGAGTGGGATTACTGGGTCATATGGTAGCTCAATTTTTAGTTTTTTAAGGAACCTCCATGCTGTTCTCCATAGTGGCTGTACCAACTTACATTCCTACCAATAGCATAGGAGGTTCCTTTCTTTCCAAGCCCTCTTTATCTTTTATTATTTGTTGACTTTTTGATGACGTCTCTGCTTTTTAATATGCTGTCTAGGTTGGTCATAGCTTTTCTTCCAAGGAACAAATTAAAAGACACTTGCTGCTTGGAAGAAAATCTATGACCAACCTAGATAGCATATGAAAAAGTAGAGACTTTACTTTGCCAACAAAGGTCCATCTAGTCAAAGCTACGTATGGATGTGAGAGTTGGACTATAAAGAAAGCTGAGTGCCAAAGAATTGATGCTTTTGAACTGTGATGTAGGAGAAGACTCTCGAGAGTCCCTTGGACTGCAAGGAGATCCAACTGGTCCATCCTAAAGGAGATCAGTCCTGGGTGTTCATTGGCAGGAGTGATGCTGAAGCTGAAGCTCCAATACTGTGGCCACCTGATGCGAAGAGCTGGCTCATTGGAAAAGACCCTGATGCTGGAAAAGATTGAAGGCAGGAGGAGAAGGAGCCGACAGAGGATGAGATGGTTGCATGGCGTCACCGACGCAATGGACATGAGTTTGAGTAAGCTCCAGGAGTTGATGATGGACAGGGAAGCCTGTTGTGCTGCAGTGTATGGGGTCACAAAGAGTCAGACATGACTGAGGGACTGAACTGACTCATTCTGACTGGTGTAACATGATACCTCATTGTAGTTTTGATTTGCATTTCTGTAGTAATTAGTGACATTGAGTATCTTTTCATGTGCCTCTTGAACATCTGTATGTCTTCTTTGGAGACATGTACATTTAGGTCCTCTGCCCATTTTTTGATTGAGTTGTTTATTTTTTTTATATTGAGCCATATGAGCTATTTGTAAATTTTGGAGACTAATCCCTTGTTGGTTGTATCATTTGTACATATTTTCTCTCATTCTGTGGATTATCTTTTTGTATTGTTTATGGTATCCTTTGCTGTGCAAAATGTGATATATATTCTTTTAAATATTTTTTGATATATATTCTTATTAATCCTCTTTTTTACACAAAGGATAGCTTACATTTTTACTAGATTATTCTGTGTGAATACAAACAAGTTCTAAACCTCAAGGGCTTTCAAAGCACACTTTCCTTTCTTACTCACTTGATATATGGGGAGCTCTGCTCCAATTAGCTCTGCTGCTCATTGTAGGTAGGCTTACTAAGTTATTTTTCTGGATCCAGACCAAAGGAGCAGCTGCTGCCTGAGACATGCTCTTCCTATGGTTTGGGGAGAAACAAACAAACTGGAAGAAATTCATGATGCCTTAGGGGACTCAGACATGACATGCATCACATTACTCCACTGGCTGTAGCCTGTCACATGGCCAAGCCCAACATCAGGGATGTATTATCTTACTGGAGAGCAATGCTTTGCACAGTGTTTTTCTTAATAGTATGGCCTCAGGATGTACTCATGTGAATATAGAAAGGGCTTCTTCACTTTTTAAATACCTACATGGTACTTCATCAGGAAGATATGCTGCTCTAGCTTATTTAACCACTCCTCTATTGATGGAAATTTGGGCTGTTTCCAGTCTTTTATAATGGCAAACAATGTTGAAATGAATAATCTTGTCCATGTGTCATTTCATATGTGCTCAGTTGTATAGTAGGATAAAGGCCAAGCTACCCTAAGAAAAGAATACTGATATACAGTGGCTTAAGGTTGTTTCCTTGAGGTAACAGTCCTAAGGGGCAGGGTATGGGGAGTCCAATGTGATGGTGTGTGTTTCTTGGGATCATTCAAGGGTATCTAAGTTCATTTGGGTGGCTGTAGCAAACTGCCATATAGACAGGGTAACTTGAACAATCAAAGATTTCTTTCTCACTGGAAGCTATGAAGTTCCAAATCAGGCATAGGCAGATTCAATGTCTGGTGAAAGCCTGCTTCCTGGTTCATAGACACCTGTTGCCTCGTGTATTCTTACATGGCAGAGAGGGCAATGGTGCTCTCCAGTGCATCTTTTATAAAGGCACTAACCCCATTCATGAAGGCTCCACCCTTATGACCTGATCACCTCCCAAAGGTCCTACCTCATAATACCATCACATTGGCAGTTAGGATTTCAACATATGGATTCTGAGGGGACACAAACAGTGCATAGCAAGGAGCTAGGTTCCTTCCATCTCATTCCTCCGACTTTTCTCAAAGTCTTAGTCTGCATCATTGAAATCATCATGGACACATCCATCTTTCAGGTCACAGGAAGGAAAAGTGAGGTCATTGAGAAGTACATGTCCAACCTGTGAGGACCCAGTCCAAGAAGTGGCGAATGTTGTCCCATCATGCTCCACTGACCAAGACTTAAAGACACAGCTACCGCTAGCTGCAAAGGAGGATGGGAAATGCAGCATGAAACTGGGCAGCCATATGCCAGATACATTCTTTCCTCAGGAGAAGGTGAGAATAGGCATATCCATAAGTGAAACTCCTAGGAACAGAACGAGTGCCTCAAAGGATAGATATGTTTGTAATTTTGGAATATAGTACTGAAGTGTACTCCATAGGAGTTGAACCATCTAGTGTTCCCACCAGCTTTGTAGGACAGTCTGTTTCTCATCTTCCCTCTGTGGCACAAAAGTGTGTTGTCAAACTTGTGTTTGTATTTTTTCTTTTTTACCAATTTACACATAAAACTATCTTAGTGTTGTTTTGATTGAATTTCTCTTATTTTGAATGAAATTAAGAATGATTTCATACATTTTGTATTTCCTTTTCTAAGAATTATCTCTTCTGATTTCTTGCCTATTTTTCTACTGGATTGTTAGTCATTTGCCTGTGATATGATTTGCAAGTATTACTTTACCCCCAGCTTGTCACTTGTCTTTTGACTTTGCATAGGATTGCATTTGTTACCATGTTTGGAAAATCTTTTCCCTTCTCTGACTCTAGTGTCTAAAGACATTTTTGATTGTCACAAATGGGAAGACAGGGTTGACAGGTATCTGGAGGGTAGAGGCCAAAGATGCTGTTATAGATCCTACAATGCCCAAGAAATAATCCTACAATAAGAAATTATCCAGCCTGGAATATTATTAGTGCTGAGTGGAGAAACCCTGTTTAAAGGAATCAGCTCATGATTTTTGGTAATAACTTAGAACATGTCATATTTTACATTTAAATCTTCAATCCACTTAGAATTTATCCTGCTTAGCTGTATAAAGTAAGTGTACCAGTTTATCTTTTCTAGATGAGTTCCCTTCAATTATTACTCCATGTTATCTATTGTTATATAACAAAATACCCAGATCTTACCATACTAAACACTAACATTTATTGTGATATATAGATTAGAAGTGTGAGAGTGACTTTTCTGGTTGACTCTGGCTTAGGATTGATCATAAAGTTGTAGTTCAGCTGTTGGCTAGGAATACAGTCTTTTAGAGGGTCAAAGATTTGTTTCCTAGATCATTCCCTGGGTTGTCAGCAGCCTTTGGCTTCTTACTCTCTGTGGGCTAGCAGCCCCAGTTCCTCACCACATGGTCCTCTTCATAGGGTACATGATGGTCCTCATGATACAGCATCTGGCTTCCCCAGAGAGTGATCCAAACCAGAAAGAGAACACCTAAGACAAATGCTGGAGGTTGTATGTTTGTTTGTTTTAATAGCACAGTCTTAGAAGTGACATGTGATCCTTTCTGCAATATTCTATTTATTAGAAGTGACTAAGTCAAATCCTAACTCAAGGACAGGAGTTAAGCTCCATCTCTTGAAATGAGAAGTATCAAAGAATTTGTGGATCTATTTCGAAAACTACCATACTCTGCTTGTCAGTATGCTTCCTATATTACATACTTAATTCCCAAGGGGACTGTGCTAATTTCTGTAGTTAATGTGCATTGCTTCTGACAAATTTTTGCTAGGTAATTTTAAAAATCATGCCTCTGTCCATATTTCGTGCTAAGGGATTTGTTCATATTCACAAACTATTTTGTGCACTTCTACTAGTCTGGTGGATCAAATGATATTATGGATGTGAAAGTACTTTGCAAACTCTAAAAGATACACGTTACCATAAAATTTTATTATTATTATTTTTGTGTGAAGATAGAGCCAAAAAATTCCATATTAGATTTCCTATTTGATTTGCTGAAATTGGTTCTTGGATCCAAGTTGGAATGTAAGTTGTGGGCCAGTTGTGGAATTTTCCATCATAACATTTCCTCTGGATTCAAACTGAACTGAAACTCAACCCAGGGAACAAACATAAAATATGTCAACTAGTGGATATTCACTGAGTCTTATCTGCCTCTTCTAGGGGTGTCAGTTTATCTTTTATGTTGTTTTTTGGGCAATCACAGTTTTTACAGGTGTGTATAAATGTGTGTGGCTGTATTTGGATATGAAAACAGGAATGTATGACTCTCACATGATAGAACACCAACAGGATTTGCTAAAGATCTGTTGCGTAATATGAGACACTCTAGTGAGCATGTCATCCAAACTTCTCTAAAATTCTGCCTATAGAATCTTTCCTTGGTTCTGTTGAACTGTTTTTATTGTTGTTGTTTGTTTTTTAATTGCATTTATATTTTTAGATACAAGTAATCCAAGGACATGTAATATTCAATCCTACTGATAATTGAAGCCTAGTTGAGGAGGAAAGGATAAAAGAAAGAGTAGTACCTTAGAGATGGGCAAGGAACCAGGAAAGGAGGAAACAAAAATTGAGATGAAAAACATTTTCTCTCATAGGCATTCATTGCAATTATTAACATATTTGGATTTTAAAAATATGAAATCTCCAGTTGGCAGTCCATGTGCTGGATTCAACACACAGACATGCTTTGTCCGACCCAAAATCTGTTGAAAAATGTGGAGATTTCCTTAAAAATTGCTGACTTTCCTTAAAAGAACTTGAGTATCTCACCATTCTGGGTCGACATGGTAGCAATCAACAGGAACCAAGTAGGGCCTGTCACCTTTAGCTGGGGTGAGAACCATCCAGGTTGCTCCCATCTCCACCAGTCCTTTATTCCTCCCCGTTGCTGAGGTCACATAGTACTTACCGTTTGTCCTCTTACTTGCACCGCTATTCATGGAGTGGGAAAACATTCCTGTGTGTACTTAAGAGCCTAATAAAAGTGAGACAGAAAAGACAGATTAAAAGGACCACGTATTTTAAGAAAATGACTAGCAGCTTCAGGGTGGGCGTCTACCCTGTGGGCATTTGAGTGGGCACCCCCAGAATTCAACAGTGCTCCAGTCTGTAGCATAATTTCAGTCCTCTGACAGTCTGTGTGCCTGTGTGTTCCTAACATCACAGGCTGCTCAAAATTACAGCAGGCTCTTCAGCATCTGATAGGTTGCAAGGTCTTTCTTTAGAATACTTTTAGTGTCACACCCTGCTGCTAGGAAGCAGGCGTGTGCACGGATTGACAGTTTGTACCAAATGAACCACATTCCCCATCACATTCTTCCTCTGTCCATTGGTGCTGACCTATCAAAGGAGACTGCCTTTGGATTGCAGATTGAGGTTTTTCCATGTGCCGTTCTTAGAGGCAGGTAGGTAGGAGCCTCATCCATTTCAGGTGCCATCATTGGAGCCTATATAGCCATTCTTTTCAGGCTTCCTGGCCCTGTTGTTTTTATTAAGGATGCTTTGGGTGACAGGAGTCAGGGACTGTTTTGTAGGAAATTCTTCAGCAGGGTGCACCCAGAAGGGTACTTACAGCATCACCCCCTGGCCCTTTCAGATGACGCAGTTGCCCTTGCTCAACTCCTGCTCAGCTACCAGAGGGGGATGAGGGACACAGCCTTGCTCACATTAATGAGTGACTGATTATTCCCCGAGGGACAGTGACAGTGTCCCAGGCACCTCATATATGAAGAAGGATGCTCACTCCATCCGTCTCTGCCTCCCTGCCCAGTCTAATTTGACCCGCTGTTCCTGGGTTTGGGCAAGCCAAAATCTGCATGTAGGTTTAGTTTCTCAACAAAAGCACATTCTATTATTCATGTGGCCACAGGTGGCTTTTCTATCCTGAGTAGAAGATAGAGATCAGGACAATGACACTCTCCCCCACCCCACCCCTCAAAAAAATCTTCATTGAGCACAATTTAAATATTCCTAAAGATTATTTGAACCACACATGACAGAGACGCTGAAGGCAGGTTCACTGTGGACACACAAATGTGTTTTGTTTTTCTGTTTTCTTTGTTTTAATCCTCTGCATCTCAATAACATCAGCTTAACAAAAAGGAATTTATTTTTCTCCCTTAGCAAGAAGTCAGATGTCATCAATAGCTCGTGCCCTGTCTTTCTGCTCCCCCAGCACTGGCAGGTTGCTTTCATTTTCATGGTCACGGGAAGGTGACTACATCTTCAGCCTTATCTATGCATTCCAGTGAAGAAGAAAATAGAAGAAGAAAAGAGAGGTGCCTGTATTGGTAAAGCAAAAACTCTCCCAGAAATCCCGAACAGAAGTTTTCTTATATGTCACTGGCCATATCTATGTCAGTGTAGCCATCTCTAGGGAAAGGAGGCCTTCTAGAGTGTTTTAACTGAGTGTATTTCTGTCCTCCTCTCTCCTACAATCTGCCTGTGTTATATGAATAAAGAAGGGATAGGAAGACAGGTAACTAGCAGTGTCTGTCCATTCTTATTAATTCCAGAAAAACATATAAGCATATTCTGGCAATTATTTTTCCCTATTTCCTTTCATTCTTAATTTCCTACTACCTAATGCCTCCTTTGAAATAGGAGAGTCACTGCTCTGTGGAGGTATTTGAAAAGAGGATTTGGGGTGTTTACAAAAATGTGGTCAGTCTAATAGCTAAATATGAGACACTTAGGGGATCTGGCCATTCTCTGAACCTTGTGTCTGTGCGGATGGAAGTGGAATGAAGCTGCGTTGTTCTCTACCAGGCACCCTTCCCAGCCTAAGAGCAATTTTGATATTCTTTGTGCTAACTACCCATTTCTGATTCTCCCAGACATTTCCCTCACCTTCTCTGCAGATCAGTCAAAGGCTGAGTTTTTTTTTTTTTTTTTTTTTATCATTATTAGTATTGGCTTTGGGACGATAGCCTGCTGCAGTGTGCAAACACAAGCAAAGCAAATACATGACAACATGAATAAATTCATTTAAAGTAAACTACATTCTCATAATTACTTTCTTGGCTATTCAGCATAGTTTTTTCTCCTCAGGCAGCATGGATAATCATGACTATCATTACTGCTCATATCATTAACATTAATAATAATAGCATTTGTTGAAGACCTTAGAATGTCATAGCTCTGTAAAGAACATAGCTGGGACCCAGATGATGGGCTTCTACTCTACAATAAATACGCATAGGGGGCTTCAAAATCCTAGGAGGAAATAATAAATTCTTTGTAGAAATTTTATGTACAGGTTGCATGAAAGTGAACGTGAAAGTCGCTCAGTCATGTCTGACTCTTTGCGACCCCATGAACTATACAGTCCAAGGAATTCTCTACGCCAGAATACTGGAGTAGGTAGCCTTTCCCTTCCCCAGAGGATCTTTCCATCCCAAGGATTGAACCCAGGTCTCCCACATTACAGGTGGATTCTTTACCAGCTGAGCCACAACCAGTGAAATTAGACTCTTCTAGAATTACATTTAGGAGAAGGCAGTGGCACCCCACTCCAGTACTCTTGCCTGGAAAATCCCATGGACGGAGGGGCCTGGTGGGCTACAGTACATGGGGTCGCAAAGAGTCGGACACAACTGACTCAACTTAGCAGCAGCAGAATTACATTTGGACTCTTGGATATTTTCCTAAAAGTTAGGTGTGTTCAGTTAAAGCCAGATATTTAGTCAAACCTTTTGGATGTCAGCCCATAATTGAATATTAAGCCATCAGTACAACCAGATTGCTGGATATTTTGGTAAAGCCAAAAAGTGATGAAGAGATAAAATATTGGCAGGTGGATGCTTGAGATGGTAGAGAAAGGAGCCATTGGCAAAGGTGCCATTATCTGGATTCCAGTCAAACTCATGTATAGAAATCTCCCCATGTATTGCTAAGGTTTGAAAGTTGGAGTTCATTATTTTTGTGGGGGTAACTTCACTCACAGTGGCAAAGTTTGGAGCTCCTTTATACCAGAGGTTGATATCCATCTTTGAATTTTAACACCCAGCCCAAAGTAGAAAGTGTATACTAAATGTTAGTTGAATAAATGGATGAGTGAAAAGGTAAGTAAACTTGAATTACATTAGCCTTAACTAATTGCTTGATTAACACAACCAAAATCTGAATGGGATGCTAGGGGAAGTGAATATGTAGGGTTAGATGTTTTCTTAAAGAATAAAGAGGATTATTATAGAAGATGACATCCCTGGTAGCTCAGACAATAAAGAATCTGCCTGCAGTGTGGGAGACCGGGGTTTGATCCCTGGGATAGGAAAATCCCCTGGAGAAGGGAATGGCAACCCACTTCAGTATTCTTGCCTGGAGAATTCCATGACAGAGGAGCCTGGCAGGCTACACTGCATGGGGTCGCAAAGACTCAGACATGACTGAGTGACTAACACTTTCACTTTCATAGGAGATGAAGGAGGAGCACTACAAGTCATACTCCATGACTCTGGGCAAGTTACTTAACATTTTTAAACCTCAGACAGTGCATACCTCATGGAACTACTATAAAGGTAAAGTAATATGTTTAAAGCATTGAGCACAGTACTTGGTGTTTTGTAACTTGTCGCTCAACCTCAGATGTTACAGGGTTGTTTTCATTCCTCTGGGTACTCAAAGAAATTATAGACCAAGGATCAACTTGAGGAGTGTAGTGATATCAGTGAGTCTTGTGATTTGTAGGGGCTGCTCTTTCTCAATTATGATCCCATCATCTGGTTATGAACTTTGCTCAAAGGAGCAGTGAAGGGAGGAGCACTGCAACCCTGAGGTCAGGCCGACCTTCGTAGCCCCAGCTACAACTCTCATGAGATGGAGGTGCTTAATGACAATGACACTGGGGAGTTTGGAGAGGAGAATTGCCCTGGGGGAAAAAAAAAATTAAGAAGATCAGTGGGGAGGAAATGGGAGGTATGAGGAAATTCTCTCTGAAGATGAGATTTGGGTTCATTCCAGGGAGAAATGGGAACCTTTTCCTGTCAAGACAGAAGTGTGGCTTCCTGGGTGAAAAAGGGAAGAGTTCCACTCCATGATTTTGGGGGGACATATTCGAAAACCAAGTCAGTGTGATTCAAATCACAGGGCACCTCTGAGTGCATGAAGTGGAATACTCATGGAATTTGAGTTGGCAAGAAAGAGCATTCTTCCCAATATCCTAGCAAAGACAGGGATCATTATCAAGACTTTCTAAGGCTGTCTTCAAACCTGCCATTAGCTCCCTGACTATCTGGTCTACGCCTCTAACATCTCAACCCCTAGCTACTCAGTTCAGTACTCCACTGACTCTGGAATGCATGCTTTTCATTCCTTTCATATCAGGATTCTGGGCTTTGCTTCCAATTCATCCTCCCCACAGCAGCCAGAGTACTTTCTAAAACAAAGCCTGAAGGTCTTATTTCCTTGTTAAAATGCCAATCCTTGGCTTTCCAAAGCTTTCAGGAAACAGTTTTCACTGGCTGCTAACATCACATCCCAGCAACATGGAAATGTGTATATATTCCTTTTCTCTCCACCTTTCTGCACCACATAAACAGTCTTTCCTCTCTTTTCCTACCTGGTGTATTTCACTCATCTTTCAGTAATTGCTCCAGCAGTCTTTTGGACCTTTTCCCCATCATCCATAAACTAGGTTAGATGCTCCTCCTCTGCCTACTTAATCCCAGTGCCCCTGCTTACCGCCAATCTTCCCAGGTCTCATTATCTTTTTATGTGTCCTTATCACTCATGGGTTTGTGTGTGCCTCGAGGGTCTTATTTATTTTATGTAGACAGTATCAGGTACTTGGTAAGTGGTGAGAAGGTTTTCCTAGAATAAAAAGACAAATGAATGAACGCATCATGACTTGAACCAGAATACATGCTGAAAAATCAGCCTCGGTTTAAGATGGTGTTCTATGAAATTCAAGAATTTTTTTTTCCTTGGGTCTGACCTTCATAGGTTCTTGTTTCTTGGGTCTGACCTTCACAGGTTCACTTATTGGTCTCCCCATGTGTTTCTTTTTCTAATTATTTATGGCAGCAAGCCTTTTCAGTCATTCTAGATTTGATTTCCTTAATTTATCCTTACTCCCATCCTTAGGATATTTATTGTGTAGCCAAAAGGGCAAAGGGAAATTTTTATGCAGGTCATGCTTCACCTGAATAAGAATTCTTCATGGCAATGAAGTCAGCCTCCTTCTAAAGAGATTAAAAGCCTTATATCTAGAGAGTCATTTAATAAGATGTGAACATTCATATGTTGTCTTGCTGACTTTTAAAGGTAATTAAAGTTGTAAGTCAGCTAACAGTGAAGGTTCTTCGTTGATAAGGAATGGTTGTTGTTCAGAAACACTCTGGAAGGTGACTAGTTAGAGAAGAAACTGTCCCAAAATCTCCCAAGCAAGTATCTGTGACATAACCAGGCAGCAAGCTCATAAATCAAATTTATCTCACACAGTCATCATGCTCAGTGAAGTTTTGAAGGTTAAACATTTCAGTTCTTAATTTGTTTTATTATTTTAAGTCAGATTATGTATAGATTTTGGTTAAAGGATTAGATACATTGCTAAATCAATAACATTTTCACCTATGAGATAAAAATTTAAAATATTCAGTTTTAAAAATACTTAGGAAAGCTATCTATTTTTATCCTTGTTACTGGTAAAGGAACAAGCAAAACTATAGGATTTCATGATTTCTTGATCTTAAGACATAGCTATTAAAGACTGTTTCTTTGCCACTATCTTTAGAACAGTGTATTTATACTGCTGTCCCCATTCACAGCTCAAGTGTTGTCATAATAATTGATAAAGTATTTCTAAATTATAATACATCTTAAAAAAAAATGTAATGTTGATTTCCTCCCTCCACTCCCTTTCCTGTCCATTCCCCTCATAGTTTTCCATTCTTTAAGTCTCTCTCTAGAAGTGTACCCTGAAGTGGAGAAGTGAAACAAATATTCTGTAATAATCGAGCAATTTTTTCTTCTATTGTGCCAATTTATTTTTAACTAGAATTTTTCTTGTATTTTCCCTCAACTGTGTACTTCCCACTGTTAATGTTAGCAAAAGCTGAGAATATTGAAAGAAGCTTAACACATCTGGTTGCCACTTTCTGGGAATGTAAAAGTCTACCATGCCTTTTCAAATATTCTGCTTTGGGTATTATTCATTTACTTTTTAATTATTAGCATTTATATCTTTTCCCCTTATCCTTACATGTTACTTAAACTTGTTCAAAGGAAATATTCCCTCACTGCCAATCTGAGGAGCTGCTTTTTGAAGACGTGAGCGGCATGGGGAGTCCCAGCATATGCTGAATTGAGCCAATCTAAATAGTTGGCAGTTGGCTGCTGTCGAAAGTAATTTTAAATTATACTGTATTTGCTTTTCAAAAACAAATGAAACATGTATTAGTAGCTTTTCCCCAAACAATGCTCATAGGAGTCTCTTAATTTATAACTGTGCCAATTTTTTTCATTTATCTATATGAGTATTTCCTTACAGTAAATCTTGAGATTTGTGTGATGCAGTATAATTGGAGAATGAGAGATACTTCACAAAGTGGAAGCATGTGAATAGGTGCTGAATGCTTTGGAGAATTTCCATGCATCCATCACCTCGGATCAGGCTGAATCCCAGGGAACTTCTGTCTTCAAAACTTAGATCTTTACATTTAACCAGCAGCCAACAAGAACGTTTTTGTGGCTTTTTTATTAATTTTAAATTTTTAAATTATCATAGTTCCCCAGTTATTTTTTTCTTCTTTTTAAAATTACATATCAGAACAAAAGAGATACCTACTTTTACAGACATGCATATACTTTAAAGTAGCACAGAATGGGATGAAATACCTCAATCTTTGTTGCTGCAGTCTCTTTTCCTTTTAGTAATTTTGCTTTAGGCTCAGAACTTAGCTTTCTGATAATCATGTTGGTACCCAATTTTATTTTAATATATAAATTAACATTTCTCATTTACCTGGTTGAAGAATAATATTAAGCACTGGAAGGTTTTAGAAGAAATGGATAGAAGTGCAAGTGGGTCTTTCCAAGTTAATTTTGCTTTACATTAGGCTTATAGTCTCAGGAAAATGATCATGGATATCCATTTCAATCAGAGTTTGGTTTGTTTTAGATTGACCAAATGGAGAAGGTAATGGCACCCCACTCCAGTACTTTTGCCTAGAAACTCCCATGGACGGAGGAGCCTGGTAGGCTGCAGTCCATGGGGTCGCTAGAGTCGGACATGACTGAGCGACTTCACTTTCACTTTTCACTCTCATGCATTGGAGAAGGAAATGGCAACCTACTCCAGAGTTCTTGCCTGGAGAGTCCCAGGGACGGGGAAGCCTGGTGGGCTGCCATCTATGGGGTCGCACAGAGTTGGACACGACTGAAGCGACTTAGCAGCAGCAGCAGCAGTAACTAATTAGCAGATCATCCTGAAAAAGTAGATCATCCCAGTGATTTTTGTGAGAGATAATTCAAATGTCCAAATGCCAGCTTTTTAATTTTCACCTAAAACAATCAGGATTAAATCCAGGTTTTTACTATTGTGAAGGATACCAAGTCTGTTGTTCTAAGGTAAAATGTCTTTATTTTAAAAATAGGTGTCAGTAAAAATGGGCCTATCAGTTTTGATAAGTATGGGGTAATTCCTTTCCTGGTGATATGTGACAATCACGAACAATTCTCCTGATATCTGTATGTGTTGATGAATTAGCCAATTTGCACTGGTAAGCCATGTCTGATCCAGTTATTTCAGTCACCTTAATAATCAATGCAGATCACTGCATCATCGATTCAGCAGTAGAGATGGGAATTAATCATAAAGACAGTTCCTGGGCTGTGGTCAGATGTTCTGCCCACAAATAGATGTGGTCTTATGACAAGGATTCTTTTCACAGGACTGTTTCCCAAGTTCCTCCTTTTTGGTCTTCCTTTTGTTGGTGTAGCTACACTCCAGTTCAAGTCTTAAAACATCCAAAGCCACATTGTGCTGATGACATCACACTTAGATGACAGCTGATTTGAGCTTTAGGATAGATAACCTGATTTTTTAAAAAAGCCATCCAAAATAATAGTTTTTTAAAAATTAAATCTTTGCGATGACTTGACAGGCTTTTTTGTTTCCTTTCCTGATCTGTTAAAATAGTTGATAGTAAATATTTGCTAAGCATGCAGACACACTTGTACAAACACGTGTTGAACTGTTTGATAACTTCCATTTTTTATTTGACAGACAATATATTTTAAATACAGAATTGGTGATTTTCTAAAGATATTTTTTTCTCAAGTTTGTGGTCTTCCTGGTGCTAATACTTTTTGCATGGCTCTTCCTGCAGTGCCTGCAAGGAGAATTGTTGCCTGAATCTTTGCATGGCCACATATACTCTGTCAGGCAACCTTTAGGCCCGCTGGCATAATAGTCCTTAAAGCAACTGAATTCTCTCCCTGTAAAGTTTGAGCCTGGACAAAGGATTTGAAATCTGAAGACATATATAGCTACTATGATACCTGTGACTTAAAAATATTCTTTCCTCACTGAACTTGAAGTAAGTGACTAAGTGAAACTGAGAGTCTATTTGAAAAGTTTCCTATTGTGAGTAAAATATGTGAAAGAAAGGACTTTATGGAAAAATATGATACCACAGGATGTTTTTCAAAGTTTTAGTTCCACTGAACACCACATGAGAAGCCGAAATTCCCCTGGAGAAGGCTGAAACCCACTCTGACATCTGCCTAGCCTGAAGCAGTGTTTTACAGAGGTTTCTTCACCTACCCTGAGTTTAACTATGGGGCGTGCATTGACTTTTTGGTGGGGTGTTCAGTAAATTTATCCTGTGTAGAATAAATAGTTTGCCATGTTCTAGAAAAGACCTTTTGAATTTAGCAAAGCTTCATGGAATGTGCTGCTCATACTAGTCACAGCAGGACAAGATTCCAGCTGGGGGCTTTGTACCTGGAAGGCTCTCAGCTGTCTTGCCTGATCATGCCTTGTGTACCTTCTTCTTCGGGTCTGTATATTAAAGGGCCTGACTTTTCTTTAGGCCCGAAGAGATAGTAGTTTATGATGACAGTTAAGTTTAAAGTGTACCTTGTGTTTATTCTGTGCATAGCACTAAGATTAGGTGTTATCATTTTTTCTTTCTTTCACATGTTCATAGAAGTAACAGAAGCAATCTGAAGGGCACAAACACAGTTAATGGTCACAAGCCTTGGACCTGAGACAGTTGGATGCTTAAGGGCAAAAATCTGAAGATTATTAAAGTTGAGAGCTGCAACCTCCGGAAGGCACCCTTACCTAGCCCTTATTACTGGCTCCTTATTCCCTCGTCACAGTGCTGCCCTGTCGTTTGTTTCCCTTCTGATACAACCAGCCACCAACACAGTGAATTACAAACCCAGGAAGTAAGACAACTAGTCAAGCCAAGTGGGCTGTTTTAAATGCAACTAGAGGATTTTTTTTTTTTTTTCCAAAAAAAAGGTTTTGTTTTTTTTTTTTTTAAATCTACAAGCCAAATTATCAGTTGTTTCTTTGAAATGAACATTTCAGTTGGTTGAGTGAACTAGGCCATTTTTATACATGGCTGTTGGTCTGAGTTGGATGGAGTAACATTTTTTCTTTTATTGGCTGCACTGGGTCTTCCTTGCTGCCTGAGGGCTTTCTCTGGTTGTGGAGAGTGGGGGCTGTTCTCTAGTTGTGGTGTGTTGGCTTCACATTGCTTTAGCTTCTCTTGTTGAGGAGTACAGGCTCAGGTCAATAACTATGGTTCATGGGTTTAGTTGCCCAATAAGTGTGGTTCATGGAATCTTCCTGGAGCAGGGATTGAACTATGTCCTCTGCATTGGCAGGCAAATTCTTATGCACTAGACGACCACCAGAGGAGCCAGGACTGACATCTTTTAAAATTCAAAATCTTCCATGAGAGCTAAACAACCAGGCAGACATCTCTTCTTACCTTGGCTGCTTTGCTTGCTCTCCTCACCACCAAGACTACGTGATTTTCCCACTTTGGCAATTTATCCATGTTTTTCTATCTCCTCCTCCTCATCTTTCCTGATTAGTAAAGCTTCTGTGGATCAAGTTTCACTACATCTAAATAACTTTGTTTCTTTGTGTGTTTTGCAATTTTCCATTGTGAGCCAAGTCCAGCAGAATCTTATTTGTGGGGATCTTTGAGGACCTGGGTTAAAGGCAAGTCAGTCTTTCACAAGAGGATTTCCATTGCTTTGGCTGAGTGTCCTGAACCGCTAATCTACCTGGGAACAATTTATCTTCTTGGTGTGGGATTCCCCAAATTTGAAAGGAAGTATAAATTTGATCCCCAAATTCAAATAAAGAAAATCTAAATTTACAGATTCTCAGAAGACTTTACCCAGAACTCAGACCTCATCTCTATTTGCCAGTGGAAGAATTTTTTTCTTAGTCCCCATTTTATTGACTTTCTAGCCCTTTGAAGGGCCCAACTTTACATGGGGAGTCTCATTTCTACTCCCCACTCTGTGTGAAGACCTAAGGCATTGTTCCTATCCTTATGAAGCTCTTGGTTATCATAAATGGCAAGTTCTCAAAATTGGAGTCAGCTTCCATTTGTCACTCTGGTTAAAAATTCTCCTTCATCTTGGGATCCTGAGAGTTACCTTTAATTTATTGCAAGCCCAGCTCTGAATTAAAAAAAAAAAAAAAGTATTTTATACACCATTTCTGGGTTTTCTCTGTTAGTAAGATTTTTAGGCTATGCAGCCAGTCATATTGCCAGAAAATAGAGGTTCACAGATGCTTAGAATATTTTCAGACTAAAACTACTCAAGTTGTTCTCCCAGCTTTAAAAAGCCTCAGGATACAAAATCTGTGTGAAAAGAATCTATAGAACACTATAGCATTTGTAGTTGAGGTTGTTATAAATTATCTTATGTAGCTGGCTATTAGGTGGTATGTATTAGTTGAGTCTGTTTGCTTATTCTCTTGAAATTCGTGGACTGTTTCTTGTTTTACTTCTGTATGTCCCATGGTGCCTAGGACAGTGTCAAGTATGTGTTAGTTGTTTAATAAACATTGATTGCTTGATTGAAGCAATCATCACCTTCTTTCTTGTGAGTTGAGAAAACCATTGTTGCCATCACTTTTTCTATCCTTTCTTTTTATTTAAACATTTGGATTTTTTTCCCTTCCAGTGGAAGGTACTGAATACTTATGATTCAGTAATCCCTCATCCTACTGAGGGCAGTCTTTTGCAAGCAATTAGTATGGAAACTGAAGACCTGATCTAATCTTTTTACCTCTCTCTCATTATTGACTGATATAACCCTGGACATTTCAATGTTCTAAATTTTGGTTATGTTTAGTCCAGTTCAGTTATTTTAATAGCTGTGATTAGATTTTTCAAAAAGGGTTTTTGAAGAGAAAGGTAAAGATGATCACTTGTGAAGAATAGACAAATGCTTTTTGAAGATAACCAGTGCAAAGGCCTAGTTTTATGTGCCAGTTAACCTATGAGAGCTTAGAAATTCTGAAACACATGTGATGCACACCATCAAATAGGGGATTTCTGAAATTATAGTTGTATGCTAATTAGTCATTTTAAGCTGTGGTTTTTTTGAAGCAGTAAATGATCCTAAGCCCTCTGTCTCAGTGAGGGGGAAAAAAAAAAACTTTGAAGTTGGGCACTGTTAGTCACCAATATAGGAACTGCCACTTTTCTAAACCTGAATAGAAATGAATTCAATAAAAAGAGACATAATGACAGATTTATAAAAGTAACGTTCCTTCACATAATGGGTTTCCTATTCTAATGTTTCTTTACTATAATCCTTTAAAATTATGCAAAAAATTATTATTAAGTGTTAGTAAAGAAGTCATTAAAAGATTAATAGTTCTGGTTTACCAATTCATTTACTAGGTCACTTAATTATTTAGTTCATTAATTCTGTAAATGTCAGACTTACCATGAACTCTAGTGATTTGCATAAGTAAGGTTATAGTTCTAGTGGTAATCACGGTCTAACAACTTCAAATAAGAATTTGGTATCATTTATACATTTCAAATAATTTTTTTTTCTTCCAAACCAACAAGAGAAATCCAACAGCTGAGAAATCGTAACAATGTAATCTAGTTTTTCAACCTCCAACTTTGTCCATTAAAAGAACCATGATGGGTGGCTGTAATGAAAAAAAGAATCTCCAAAACACAGGGCAGAAATAGCTTCTAGATTAAGCAATAGGAAGGCCTATACTTTTGAGATACATGCATTACTATTGAAAAATATTTCTCTCAATGAAGAGCTCTGAAGTATTCTAGGGACCCATATTTTATTTATTAAAAATGGTTACTCACTGGGAAAGCTTCAGGAGAAGCAACATCTCATCATAAGGGTCCTAGAGCAGAGCTGGCAGTTCATATCTTATGAATATCATTTACACCATGCTAATGCATTCACATCACTCACAGGCACTGTTTACATTTAATACAAGAGAATCTATACAATATAAATTGGCACATTATTAGATTTAACAATGGAATTGGTATACATAGCCATCAGCTGTTGTTTAAACTTCCCCAAAAGTCACTTGGACAATTCATAGAATAAGATTTTCTTTCTATTTTTTTTTTTTTCTTTATGCAGTTTAACATTATCTTAGCAAGTTTGAATACAGTCCCCTGTTTAATAGAGAAAATGAAATATTTGGAAACTTTGGGCTCTTTCACCTTTTTGGGGGTGAAATTCTTTTCCTAAGGCCCTCTAGGAGAAGTACAATTGTTTATTTTAGGCATGTTCCTCAGCAATAGCCCATTGGTTTTTCCCGTGACAGCACTCTATGTACTCAGAGTTTCAGATTTGTTAACAGTTACTAAGAGGGTGTTGATAAAACAGAGAAAGCAATGAAGAGTTAAACATGAAAAAGTAAAGAAAAATCAGGTTCTATTAGGATAATATTTTATATCACAGGCTAAGGAAAAAATGATCACAGTCATTCACAGATGAGGTTATAAACTGCCATTTCTACAAATGCATGAGACTATGTATTCTTAGCTAAGCATATATGTTCGTGAAGGTAGTAAAATCACAAGAAATGGAAACCTGCTTTCAGAGTTGTACTTTTTTTAAAAAAAGAAGCAGTAACCCAGTAACATACATATATGTGTGGTCATTTGCTGACAAAAGTATCTGCATTTGATTTTATTGAAGGAGCAACTGAAATTAAAGTTTCTGAGGAAAAGTTGGTAAGGGAAGCTCCTCATTTGGGCCACTCAATTTGCCAAAGATCTGGGAATTAATTTTCAGAATCAAAGCTGAAGCTGATGTTATCAGTTAGGAAGTTATCATCTGTAAGAAGCAGAACCACAAATCAAATGATCTTAAATAACAGAAATGTATTATTTCGCCTGTTAAGTCAGGAGGTAGGAAAGTCTTCAAGATTTTCAAGGCAGAAGTTTAAAAAACCATTGAGCCCTCAGGTTGCTTTCCATGTCTCCTTGTTTCAGACATCTTTATTGTGACAGCTTTACAGTTATGGACATAACGTAGTTAAGGAGTCCTGGCACACATTCAAACATAGCATCTCCCTCAGAGTAAATGGGGAACATCACTTCTTTATCTCTCTTTTAGAAACAGTCCATTCTGCAGATTCCACATGTGCCTCCTAGGACATTGGTCACATCCCTTACCACCTCCTTCCCTTGCCCAAATTCCAGTCACAAGCAAAGGCAACCAGACCCCCTTGATTTATCTAGAACAGTCAGGGTTCAATTAGGGTCATCCTTCCCTGAGTGAAGTCTGGCTTTGCCAGCAAGGAGAGGGGAATTGGCATTGGGAGACACCTCAGAAATTCTTATATCTGTTATCCCAAAGAATCTTGGGGGAATTGTGGACTTGTGAGCCATGGCCCTTGGTCATTTGCCATGTGACCTTCATCTGGGAAAACATGGTCCTTGAAAAATTATCAGGAGAGTATGGTTCCATAAAGCTCAGGCCATTTCATCTCCAAAGGGAATGGTAGCAAGGGAGCTTTTGTAACTGCCAGCATAGGATAGTGGAAGGCATGTTGACCTTGGCTGTAAAGTCACCTTAGCTTGAATCATTTTTCCAGCACTTACCAGTGGGTTCATTGGCCAAAGCAAGAATATCTCTGAACGTCAGTCCCCTTATCTGTAAAAAGTAGGTAATAGTACCAGCCTCACAGGGTTGTTTCAAGGATTCAGAAATGTAGATGAAACTGTTTTGTAAACTGTAAAGCTCAGGACTGTGTAATTGAAAGGTATGATTGTCTAATGAACCAGTCAGTTTTACCTCCGCATGTCACACTTTTCCAGCCGTTTAGTCTTGTTTTCCTGCTGGCTCACCAAAGTAGCTTCCTGCTGTCTCATTACCACCTCATGTTTAACATGGCAAAGATCAAGATTTTAATTTTTTACCGGAACATACTCTTCTCTTTTCAACTCTGCAGTCCCTGTGGGGAATATTACTCCAATGCCAATCACACAGACCCGAGTCTGAGCCCGTTTTAGAATTTGCTCTTTCAGTCTCTCCCTTCTCAACCACGAGTTCATTAAATCCTACCGCTTCTCTAATTTTTAGCCTTTCCCCTGCCCTCCCAGAAAAACAAGTATCTGGTTCAGGTTCCTGTGATGTAATACATAAACCTTCCGCAACCTTTTCGTCAGATTTGCTTCTTCAACTTCATGTGAAATCTCCTCAGACAGGATTTAAAAAGTGAGAATTCCTACAGAATATCTCTTCCCACGCTATGCACCTGACCAGCCTGCAGTTTTATAACAATGTTGAAACTACTGGAGGGTGGGATTTCTCCCTTCCTTCTGAGGTTCTTTTGGCTAGTCTAATATTAAATTGACACAAGACAGGTTAACTGGAGAAAAAAAAATAATTTGTGTATATGGTGGTCTTACAGAAATAGGACCTAAGAAGTGGCCAAAGCAGGAAGCTTTTATACTTTTCATAGATAAAAGAAAGAAGTTTGTGAAGAGCTGACAAAATGAAAAAGCTTAGGCTTGGGTGCTTAGAGAAGAATCTAAACAGAATTTTGTGCTTGGAGAAGTACATTAATGAAGAAGCAACAAGGTTTGTTTATATAGGCTGTTAGCCCTGAATGCTTTATCTTTGGTGATAAGGATATCTCTCTATCTCCTGATGTGGGTAGGATACTCTTCACAGAGACAGCTTATGTCCTGCTTTCATGAAGACAGAGAGACGTCAAAGTCATCTTCTTCCATTGGCTGCTGCTTAAGAAAATTTAATTCAAAATAACCAGTATGTCACTTAGGCATACTTGGGGGCAAGCTCCCCTAAGCCCCAAAACTATTGAATGTAGAAGCCTGAGGTTGGCATTTCACACTTGGGAAGCAGAGCCATTCAGCAAATCTGGGCCAGTGAGTTCTTTGAGAACTTTCTTTCCCCCTTTGTTTTGCATTGGGGAGGATGGGCAGGAGAAGTTCTAATCAGTGTTTGGGGAAATGAAGAAATTCCAAAGCAAATAAGAACATACTCTTTCTGTTCCAAGCCTTTGAATCAGTTCAGTTCAGTCACTCAGTCATGTCCGACTCTGTGACCCCATGGACTGCAGTGCACCAGGCTTCCCTGTCCTTCACCATCTCCCAGAGCTTGCTCAAACTCATGTCCATTGAGTCGGTGATGCCATCCAAATCTCATCCTCTGTTCAACGCCTCTTCACCTCCCACCTTCAATCTTTCCCAGAATCATGGTCTTTTCCAGTGAGTCAGTTCTTCTTATCAAGTGGCCAAAGTACTGGAGTTTCAGCTTCAACATCAGTCCTTCCAGTGAATATTCAGTACTGACTTTAGGATTGACTGATTGGATCTCCTTGCAGGCCAAGGGACTCCAAGAGTCTTCTCCAACACCACAGTTCAAAAGCACCAATTCTTCAGCACTCAGCTTTCTTTATAGTCCAACTCTCACAGCCATACACAACTACTGGAAAAACCATAGCTTTAACTCGATGGGACCTTTGTTAGCAAAGTAATGTATCTGCTTTTTAATATGCTGTCTAGGTTGGTCATAGCTTTTCTTCCAAGGAGCAAGCGTCTTTTAATTTCATGGCTGCAGTCACCATCTGCAGTGATTTTGGAGCCCAAGAAAATAAAGTTTGTCACTGTTTCCATTGTTTCCCCATCTATTTGCCATGAAGTGATGGGACCGGATGCCGTGATCTTCGTTTTTGGAATATTGAGTAAACCAGCTTTTTCACTCTCCTGTTTCACTTTCATCAAGAGACCCTTCAGTTCCTCTTCCCTTTCTGCTATAAGGGTGGTATCATCTGCGTATCTGAGGTTATTGGTATTTCTGCCTGTGACCTTTATTCCAGCTTGTGCTTCATCCAGCTTGGCATTTCACGTGTTGTACTCTGCATATAAATTAAATAAACAGGGTGATAATATACAGCCTTGACATACTTCTTTCCCAATTTGGAACCAGTCCATTATTCCATGTCAGGTTCTTACTGTTACTTCTTGACCTACATACAGATTTCTCAGGAGGGAGGTAAGGTGGTCTGATATTCCCATCTTTTTAAGAGTTTTCCACAGTTTGTTGTGATCTACACAGTCAAAGGTTTTGAATACTCATTTCGAAACTCTAGAATAGGACAGGGGTACCTCCTACTCCCAAGGTAAGATTGGAAAAAAAAAAAAAAGAGAGAGAAAGAGAGATTGAGATAATATTTGCTTTGAGGAAGTGGTGGACATGAATTACAATGATAGAGACACATTTGACCTACAATTTAGATGGGGAGAGAGCTTTGGAGATGGTAAGGAATTTATCCTAATTCATAATGGAATGGCTTGGTGAGTATAATGGCAAGGAAGAGTCTTGAGTGGAAAAGGGGAGTTTGACCATGGCACTGAGCTGTGATTGAACTAAAGGCAGGCCACCTGGAAAGTATAAGACATACATGTCAAGTTATAAGTGGGAAAACAGAAGATATGGAATGGACCGTAGAGATGTATGATTGCTCAGACTATTATGTGCAGAGTGAAAAGCAGTGACAAAATAAATTCAGATTTCAGAAATTGAGAGGAAGGAATGGACAAGGAATAGGACAAATATATGTTAAGTACATACTATACTCTTTAAGTACATCATCTAATTAAATCTTTGTAGCAATTCTGTCAGCTAGGCATTATTGTTATAGTTGTTAACAGATGAGAAAAATCTTGCTCAAAGCCGACAGAGCTGGAAATTGGCCTGACTCCAAGCACTTGCAAATTGCTGCCAAGTCTCTCAATTAATATATTATGTGATTATCTTTATAGTAAGTGCATGGGGCAAGCAACATCAAGTGATTTTAGATTTAAAAGGGACTAATGCTCAGAGTGGTTAAGTGCCTTGCCCAGGGCCACACAGCTTGTTTTCTTTGAATCTGGAGTTCAAAATCACATCAGCTTGGCTTCTGAGCTCACTAAATTATACCAATGAATATAACAAGAAGACAAAACAAACAGGACTTAACCTCAGCCCTAGGGCTTTGCACGTATTAGCTATATCACAAACATCAGGAAAGAGATTTCTAAAAGGTAGAAGTGAATCAAGAGAGTGTATTTGCCTTGGGTAAGAAATGGGGGTGCTGTGTCATCCGTATACTCTTCTGGGTTTGCATTTACTCAGTATCCACAATGATGCTTCCAGCATATGGACAACTCTCTCAGAGTGAAGTCTAGAACACAGTCCCGCCAAGGCTTCAAGAAGTTTAGAAGGAAAACTTTGCTCCTTTTTAGGTGCTTTCCTTATTCCAAGTGTCCGCCATTAGCAATGGCTGCTCTCCCCTCCCTTGTAGTCTTTTAAGTACTGCTCTCAGTTGATAAAGAGCATCATAGCCTCTGGAGTATGGAGGTTTTCTGAACTGATGGGGAAGGAATTGGCAGGAACAGGGCAGAAAACTGAGACTCAATGGCACATACATTCCTCCAACAAAGGTATGTTGAGCATCTGCTATGTGTCAGGGATGGGATGGTGAAAAAATAATAATGAGTGCCTTGCTTTACTTTAGAGCTGAGGTCAAATCCCTATCCTGCCCCTTGTCTCTGTGATCTTGGGAAGATATTTCACTTCCAGGCTTTCCATTTTATCCTTTTTAAGGGCACATGCACACATGTGTGTATGCACGCACATACAAACACACATACATATACATACATTATTCAGTGCTCAGGAAAACCATAGGAAAACCGTTATTGGAAAATCGTTTATTGGAAAACCATGTTATTTTTTATGGGTTAAAGTCTATATGTGTGAATGCTAAGTGACTTCAGTCCTGCCTGACTCTTTGCAATGCTATGGGCTTGTAGCCTGCCTGGCTTCTCTGTCCATGGGATTCTCCAGGCCAGAATACTGGAATGTGTAGCCTTCCCTTCTCCAGGGGATCTTCCCAACCCAGGGAGCGAACCCAGGTCTCCTGCATTGCAGGTGGATTCTTAACCTGCTGAGTCACATGGGAAGCCTAGATATACAATGCAGTGAGCTGAATGGAGAGGGAGGAGCACAGAGAAAACATGCAAATACAGATGTTTCTAAATGGTCACCTAGATTGTAATTATGTTGAGTAAGAACTCCCATTGCCAGGCTTCAGCAATACGTGAACTGTAAACTTACAGAGTTCAAGCTGGTTTTAGAAAAGGCAGAGGAAACAGAGATCAAATTGGCAACACCCACCAGATCATTGAAAAAGCAAGAGTTCCAGAAAAACATCTATTTCTGCTTTATTGACTATGCCAAAGCCTTTGACTGTGTGGATCACAATAAACTGTGGAAAATTCTGAAGGAAATGGGAATACCAGACCACCTGACCTGCCTCTTGAGAAACCTATATGCAGGTCAGGAAGCAACAGATAGAACTGGACATGGAACAACAGACTGGTTCCAAATTGGGAGAGGAGTACGTCAAGGCTGTATATTGTCACCATTCTTATTTAACTTATATGCAGAGTACGTCATAAGAAATGCTGGGCTGGATGAAGCACAAGCTGGAATCAAGATTGCCAGGAGAAATATCAATAACCTCAGATATGCAGATGACACCACCCTTATGGCTGAAAGTGAAGAAGAACTAAAGAGCTTCTTGATGAAAGTGAAAGAGGAGAGTGAAAAAGTTGGCTTAAAGCTCAACATTCAGAAAACAAAGATCATGGCATCTGGTCCCATCACTTCATGGCAAGTCAGTGGGGAAACAGTGGCTGACTTTATTTTTGGGGGCTCCAAAATCACTGCAGATGGTGACTGCAGCCATGAAATTAAAAGACACATAACTCCTTGAAAGTTATGACCAACCTAGACAGCATATTAAAAAGCAGAAACATTACTTTGCCAACAAAGGTACATCTAGTCAAGACTGTGGTTTTTCCAGTAGCCCTGTATGGATGTGAGAGTTGGACTATACAGAAAGCTGAGTGCCGAAGAATTGATGCTTTTGAACTGTGATGTTGGAAAAGACTCTTGAGAGTCCCTTGGACTGCAAGGAAGTCCAACCAGTCCATCTTAAAGGAGATCAGCCCTGGGTGTTCATTGGAAGGACTGATGCTGAAGCTGAAACTCCAATACTGTGGCCACCTGGTGCAAAGAGCTGACTCATTTGAAAAGACCCCAATGCTGGGAAAGATTTAGGGCAGGAGGAGAAGGGGCCCACAGAGGATGAAATGGTTGGGTGGCATCACCGACTCAATGGACATGAGTTTGGGTGAACTCTGGGAGTTGATGATGGACAGGGATGCCTGGTGTGCTGTGGTCCATAGGGTCACAAAGAGTCGGACACGACTGAGCAACTGAACTGAAGAACTCCCATAAAGAAATGCCTGGTGACTATAGAAGCGCATATCATGTTGAACAGGTTTATCAAACTAGGGTCAACTTTGAAAATATTGAAATGGCTGAGCCTCCCCTCAAGAATACTCATACTCCATCTAACATTTTCCCCTTCTGTTTATCATCATTATGCAAAGCTGCTAAGCTCTGTGTACCTATTGAACCACAGGGCTTCTCATCTCTATTTACATTGAGTTCAGCTAAAAGATCGCTAAGAAGACTGTGCCCCACTCCAGGACCAAAAGGGTATTATTGGTGCTCCTGGGCAAAGATCTCCTCAGCATTTATTGATCCACAGATTGGATTATTAACAGGATGCTTGGTTATTAATGATGACTCTAGAAAACATTTCTTTCACTCTGTGGACCAAAAATGAAGTGGCAAGCTTACAGGATAAACCGCCTCTTGTTAGGTTTTTCCCTCTGCTCTTCTAAACTTCCTGAACCCTACGCATCTTCCCAGTGTACAATGAATATTATATTTTCCAATAGAGCATCAACAAAAGAAGTTCACAAGGATTTTATAGAAAAACTTCTCTTCTATAAAAAGTATATTTCTTAGATATGGAGTCTCACTCACCACTTACCAGAGGCAAACACACTGTATCAGAAAGAGCAAGAAGGTATGATGTACGTTTGTTGTGTTTTTTCTGCTTAATACCTGGGCTACCTTGGGCAAGTTCATTAAATTATGCTGGCCCTCATTTATTAGTGTTTGGACTTTGAAACCAGACAAATCAAAGGCTGGTAAAAGATGCTATATGTAAATCTTCCATGGGCAGACTTAATTTATTTTACAATCCTGGACTGCAGAGGCAGTCTTTTATATTTCATTCACTAATTTGTTAGATTTCTCATTCATTTGAGAAACAAGTAATCAGCCTCAATTCTATACGAGACCAGCGATTTGTTCTTCAGATTATACAGATGAATGATTCAAGTTAAATCTTATCTTTAAGGAGTTCAACTCCTGGAGGATGGGAAGGAGCTCTATTGACAAGAGACAACATTAGACATGGACACCACCAGATGCCAATACTAGATTGAATATATTCTTTGCAGCCAAAGATGGAGAAGCTCTATACAGTCAGCAAAATAAGACTGGGAGCTGACTGTGGCTCAGATCATGAACTCCTTGTTGCGAGATTCAGGCTTAAATTGAAGAAAATAGGGGAAAGCATTAGGCTGTTCAGGTATGACCTAAATCAAATCCCTTTCATTATACAGTGGAAGTGACAAGCAAATTCAAGGGATTAGATCTGATAGAGTGCCTGAAGAGCTATGGACAGAGGTTCATGACATTGTATAGGAGGCTGTGATCAAAACCATCCCCCCCCAAAAAGAAATGAAAAAATGCAAAATGGTTGTCTGAGAAGGCCTTACAAATAGCTGAGAAAAGAAGAGAAGCAAAAGGCTAGGGAGAAAAGGAAAGATATACCTATCTGAATGCAGAGTTTCAAAGAATAGCAAAGAGAGATAAGAAAGCCTTCCTAAGTGAACAATGCAAAGAAATAGAGGAAAACAGTATAAGGAGAAAGACTAGAGATGTCTTCAAGAAAATTGGAGATACCTAGGGAATATTTCATGCAAAAATGGGCACAATAAAGGACAGAAATGGCATGGTCCTAACAGAAGCAGAAGATATTTAGAAGAGGTGGCAAGAATACACAGAAGAACTATACAAAAAAGATCTTCAGGACCCAGATAATCATGATCACTCACCTATAGCCAGACATCCTGGAATGTGAAGTCAAGTGGGCCTTAGGAAGCATCAATAGGAACAAAGCTAGTGGAGTTGTTGGAATTCCAGCTGAGCTATTTCAAGTCCTAAGATGATGCTGTGAAAGTGCTGCACTCAATTTGCCAGCAAATTTGGAAAACTCAGCAGTGGCCACAGGACTGGAAAAGGTCAGTTTTCATTCCAGTCCCAAAGAAGGGCAATGCCAAAGAATGTTCAACCTACTGCACTATTGTACTCATCTCACATGCTAGCAAAGTAATGCTCAAAGTTCTCCAAGCCAGGCTTCAACATTATGAAAAATGAAAACTTCCAGATGTTCAAGCTAGATTAAGAAAAGGCAGAGAAACCAGAGATCAAATAGCCAACATCCTTTCAGTTCAGTTCAATCTCTCAGTCATGTCCGACTCTTTGTGACTCCATGGACTGCAGCACGCCAGGCTTCCCTTTCCTTCACCATCTCACAGAGCTTCCTCAAACTCACGTACACGGAGTCAGTGAGGCCATCCAACCATCTCATCCTTAGTCAGCCGCTTCTCCTCCCTCCTTCAGTCTTTCCCAGAATCACGATCTTTTCCAGTGAGTCAGTTCTTTCTCACCAAGTGGCCAAAGTACTAGAGTTTCAGCTAACATCAGTCCTTCCAATGAATATTCAGTACTGACTTCCTTTAGAATTGACTGATTGGATCTCCTTGCCAGTCAAGGGACTCTCAAGAGTCTTCTCCAATACCACAGTTCAATTCTTCAGAGCTCAGCTTTCATTATAGTCCAACTGTCACAGCCATACATGACTACTGGAAAAACCATAGCTTTGACTAGGTGGGACCTTTGTTGGCAAAGTAATGTCTCTGCTTTTTAATTTGCTGTGTACATTGGTCATAGCTTTTCTTCCAAGGAGCAAGCGTCTTTTAATTTCATGGCTGCTGTCACCATCTGCAATGATTTTGGAGCCCAAGAAAATAAAGTCTCTCACTGTTTCCACTGTTTCGCTATCTATTTGCCATGAAGTGATGGGACCAGATGCCATGATCTTAGTTTTCTGAATGTTGAGTTTTAAGCCAACTTTTTCACTCTCCTTCCATTTTCATCAAGATGCTCTTTATTTTTTCTTTGCTTTCTGCCATAAGGGTGATGTCATCTGCATATCTGAGGTTAGATATTTCTCCTGGAAATCTTGATTCTGTCTTGTGCTTCATCCAGTGCAGCATTTCGCATGATGTACTCTCCATATATGTTAAATAAACATGGTGACAGTATCCAACCTTGATGTACTCCTTTCCCAATTTGGAACCAATCTGTTGTTCCATGTCCAGTTATAACTGTTGATTCTTGACTTGCATAAAGATTTCTCAGGAGGCAGGTCAGGTGGTTTGGTATTCCTGTCTCTTTCAGAATTTTTCACAGTTTGTTGTGATCCACATAGTCAGAGGCTTTTGCATAATAAATAAAGCATAAGTAGATGCTTTTCTGGAACTCTCTTGCTTTTTCAATGATCCAACAGACTTGGCAATTTGATCTCTGGTTCCTCTGCCTTTTCTAAATCCAGCTTGAACAGCTGGATGTTCATGTTCATGTACTATTGAAGCCTGGCTTGGAGAATTTTGAGCATTACTTTGCTAGAGTGTGAGATGAGTACAATTGTGCAGTAGTTTGAACATTCTTTGGCATTGCCCTTCTTTGGGACTGGAATGAAAATTGACCTTTTCCAGTCCTGTGGCTACTGCTGAGTTTTCCAAATTTGCTGGCAAACTGAGTGCAGTACTTTCACAGCATCATCTTTTAGGATTTTAAATAGCTCAACTGGGATTCCATCACCTCTACTAGCTTTGTTCCTAGTGATGCTTCCTAAGGCCCAGTTGACTTTGCATTCCAGGATGTCTGGCTCTAGGTGAGTGGTTACACCATCATGGTTATCTGGGTCATGAAGATCATTTTTGTATAGGTTCTGTGTATTCTTGGAGGACGTCAAGGCTGTATATCGTCACCCTGCTGATTTAACTTCTATGCAGAGTACATCATGAGAAATGCTGGTCTGGAAGAAGCACAAGCTGGAATCAAGATTGTGGGAGAAATATCAATAACCTCAGATGTGCAGATGACACCACCCTTATGGCAGAAAGTGAAGAGGAACTAAAGAGCCTTTTGATGAAAGTGAAAGAGGAGAGTGAAAAAGTTGACCTAAAAGCTCAACATTCAGAAAACTAAGATCATGGTATCTGGTCCCATCACTTCATGGGAAATAGATGGGGAAACAGTGGAAACAGTGTCAAACTTTATTTTTGGGGGCTCCAAAATCACTGCAGATGGTGACTGCAGCATGAAATTAAAAGACGCTTACTCCTTGGAAGGAAAGTTATGACCGACCTAGACAGCATATTGAAAAGCAGAGACATTACTTTGCCAACAAAGGTCCATCTAGTCAAGGCTATGGTTTTTCCTGTGGTCATGTATGGATGTGAGAGTTGGACTGTGAAGAAAGCTGAGCCCCGAAGAATTGATGCTTTTGAACTGTGGTGTTGGAGAAGACTCTTGAGAGTCCCTTGGACTGCAAGGAGATCCAACCAGTCCATCCTAAAGGAGATCAGTCCTGGGTGTTCATTGGAAGAAATGATGCTGAAGCTGAAACTCCAATACTTTGGTCACCTCATGCAAAGAGTTCACTCATTGGAAAATACCCTGATATTGGAAGGGATTGGGGGCAGAGGAGAAGGGGATATCAAAGGATGAGATGGCTGGATGGCATCACCGACTCGATGGACATGAGTTTGGGTAAACTCCAGGAGGTGGTGATGGATAGGGAGGCCTGGAGTGCTGCGATTCATGGGGTCGCAAAGAGTTGGACATGACTGAGCAACTGAACTGAACTGTTTATTATTGTCACCTCTTTTAATATCTTCTGCTTTTTTTATTCATGGATTCACCAAGCTAACATTCCAGGTTCGTATGCAATATTGTTCTTTATAGCATCAGACTTTACTTCCATCAGCAGTTAGATCAACAACTGGATATTGTTTTTGCTTTGGCTATATCTCTTCATTCTTTCCGGAGTTATTTTTCCATTCTTCTCCGGTAGCATATTGGGCACCTCCCATCCTGGGGAGTTCATCTTTCAGTGTCCTATCTTTTTGCCTTTTCATACTCTTCATGGGTTTTCAAGGCCAGAATACTGAAGTGATTTGTCATTCCCTCTCCAGTCAACATCCATTGGGTCATAGATAAAGCAAGAGAACTCCAGAAAAACATGTACTTCTGCTTTATTGACTATGCTAAAGCCTTTGACTATATGGATTATAACAAACTGTGGAAAATTCTTCAAGAGATGGGAATACCAGACTTCATTACCTGCCTCTTGTGAAACCTGTATGCAGGTCAAGAGGCAACAGTTAGGAACAAGGGACTGGTTGGAAATTGTGAAAGGAGTACATCAAGGCTGTATATTGTCATGCTGCTTATTTAACGCATATGCAGAGTACATCATGCAAAATTCCTGGCTGGATGAAGCACAAGCTAGAATCTGGATTGCCAGGAGAAACACCAGTAACCTCATATATACAGATGACACTGTCCTCATAGCAGAAAATGAAGAGGAACTAAAGAGCCTTCTGATGAAGATGAAAGAGGAGAGAGAAAAAGCTGGCTTAAAACAATATTCAAGAAACTAATAAGATCATGACATCTGGTCCCATCAGTTCATGGCTAATAGATGGGGAAAAAGTAGAAACAGTGACAGACTTATGTTTTGGGGCTCTAAAATCACTGCAGATGTTGACTGCAGCCATGAAATTAAAAGACACTTGCTTCTTGGAAGAAAAACTATAACCAGACAGCATATTAAAAAGCAAAGACATTTTACTTTGCCAACAAAGATCTGTGTAGTGAAAACTGGTTTTTCAGTAGTCATGGATGGATGTGAGAGTTGGACCGTAAAGAAGCCTGAGTGCCAAAGAATTGATGCTTTTGAACTGTGGTATCAGAGGAGACTCTTGAGAATCTCATGGACTGCAAGGAGATCAAACCAGTCAATCCTGAATATTTATTGGAAGGACTGATGCTGAAGCTGAAGCTCCAGTACTTTGGCCACCTGATGGAAAGAGCTGACTCACTGGAAAAGAGCTGACTCATTTCCTGATGGTGGAAAGATTGAAGGCAGAAGGAGTTGGATATTATCACTGACTCCTTCCATATACATGAGTTTGAGCAAGCTTTGGGAGGTGGTGAAGGACAGGGAAGCCATGGTGTGCTGCATGCAGTCCTTGGGGTCGCAAAGAGATGCGACTGAGTAACTGAACAACAACAAAGCCAGATTGATAAGAAAGAAACTGTAGTGCAATGTGATTGGTGTTAGAAGTGTGTGTAAATAATTGTGTGGATAGAAGGAACTCAATGATTAATTTTGCTGGGGGAAAAGTTTCAAATGATGGGTAAATAAGATGTAGGAACTGAGGGAGAGTGTTCTAGAATGTCTAGTAATATGAAAGAGGAGGATGACATAGAATTTGGGAACAGATAGTCTTTGAAGTTTTTTAAAGACTGGAGTGGAATGATGAGTAGGATGTCTCTGGAAGCTGTGTGATGAGGAAAGAGAAATAGTATGGGGTATGGGCTGTACTAGTTTTATTTTTATTTATTTATTATTATTTTGCATTTAAACTTATTTCTTTAATTTTTTTATTATTATTTTTACTTTACAATATTGTATTGGTTTTGCAATACAGCAACATGCATCCGCCACGGGTGTACATGTGTTCCCCATCCTGAACCCCCCTCCCATCCCCCTCCCCATACCATCCCTCTGGGTCATCCCAGTGCACCAGCCCCAAGCTTCCTGTATCCTGCATTGAACCTGGACTGGCGATTGGTTTCTTATATGGTATTATACATGTTTTAATGCCATTCTCCCAAATCATCCCCACCCCCCAACAGAGTCCAAAAGACTGTTCTATACATTTGTGTCTCTTTTGCTGTCTCGTATACAGGGTTGTTGTTACCATCTTTCTAAATTCCATATATATGCATTAGTGTACTGTATTGGTGTTTTTCTTTCTGGCTTACTTCACTCTGTATAATAGGCTCCAGTTTCATCCACCTCATTAGAACTGATTCAAATGTATTCTTTTTAATGGCTGAGTAATACTCCATTGTGTATATGTACCACTGCTTTCTTATCCATTCATCTGCTGATGGACATCTAGGTTGCTTCCATGTCCTGGCTATTATAAACAGTGCTGCGATGAACACTGGGGTACACATGTCTCTTTCAATTCTGATTTCCTCAGTGTGTATGCCCAGCAGTGGGATTGCTGGGTCATAAGGCAGTTCTATTTCCAGTTTTTTAAGGAATCTCCACACTGTTCTCCATAGTGGCTATACTAGTTTGCATTCCCAGCAACAGTGTAAGAGGGTTCCCTTTTCTCCACACCCTCTCCAGCATTTATTGTTTGTAGGCTTTTGGATCGCAGCCATTCTGACTGGTGTGAAATGGTACCTCATTGTGGTTTTGATTTGCATTTCTCTGATAATGAGTGATGTTGAACATCTCTTCATGTGTGTGTTAGCCATCTGTATGTCTTCTTTGGAGAAATGTCTATTTAGTTCTTTGGCCCATTTTTTGATTGGGCTGTCCAAATTGGAAAAGAAGAAATAAAACTCTCACTGTTTGCAGATGACATGGTCCTCTATACAGAAAACTCTAAGGACTCCACCAGAAAATTACTAGAGCTAATCAATGAATATAGTAAAGTTGCAGGATATAAAATCAGCACACAGAAATCCCTTGCATTCCTATACACTAATAATGAGAAAATAGAGAAATTAAGAAAACAATTCCATTCACCATTGCAATGAAAAGAATAAAATACTTAGGAATATATCTACCTAAAGAAACTAAAGACCTATATATAGAAAACTATAAAACACTGTTGAAAGAAATCAAAGAGGACACTAATAGATGGAGAAATATACCATGTTCATGGATTGGAAGAATCAATATAATGAAAATGAGTATACTACCCAAAGCAATCTATAGATTCAATGCAATCTCTATCAAGGTACCAACGGTATTCTTCACAGAGCTAGAACAAATAATTTCACAATTTGTATGGAAATCCAAAAAACCTCAAATAGCCAAAGCAATCTTGAGAAAGAAGAATAGAACTGGAGGAATCAACCTGCCTGACTTCAGGCTCTACTACAAAGCTACAGTCATCAAGACAGTATGGTACTGGCACAAAGACAGAAAAATAGATCAATGGAACAAAATAGAAAGCCCAGAGATAAACCCATGCACCTATGGACACCTTATCTTTGACAAAGGAGGCAAGGATATATAACAGAGAAAAGACAATCTCTTTAACAAGTGGTGCTGGGAAAACTGGCCAACCGTTTGTAAAAGAATGAAACTAGAACACTTTCTAACACCATACACAAAAATAAACTCAAAATGGATTAAAGATCTAAACATAAGACCAGAAACTATAAAACTCTTAGAGGAGAACATAGGCAAAACACTCTCTGACATACATCACAGCAGGATCCTCTATGACCCACCTCCCAGAATATTGGAAATAAAAGCAAAAATAAACAAATGGGATCTAATTAAAATTAAAAGCTTCTGCACAACAAAATAAACTATAAGCAAGGTGAAAAGACAGGCTTCAGAATGGGAGAAAATAATAGCAAATGAAGCAACTGACAAACAACTGATCTCAAAAATGTACTAGTTTTAAAGAGACTAGGTAATAAATGATTTGCACCAAATTAGTATAACAATCAGAAGGCTAAATCAAAACAGGAGCAATGGCCCTAGCAAATAGAGACCTATAAGTGGATGTTTTCAAGGAAGAAGCAGCAAAGGTTGTTCCTGAGGATGAAGCAGGAGGGAAGAGCACACATCTATCATTCTATTTGTTGCTATCCAATTCACACCGATTCTTCAAATATCAGCAAGCGTTTGACTCACGAGATCTCACTTGATAATTTATATATTGAAATACATTTTATTTCCCTGTAGATTACTTTCTTTTTATATCGATATTAGAACCAGAGCACTATTTTGATTTTTAAAATTGTTTGTAGGTGAGTTATGTTATCTGTGAATTTTGTAGTAATATAGTAATAGAAGTGTTGCCAAAATGTATTATGGAAAGGGGTATTGGTTCTTAGAAGGTTACAATTCACTGGACTAGAAGAAAGAGAAGGCCAGTTCAGATTTATCAGTAGCCTGGAAAAGTAAATGGTGCTATGTGTTAGATTCCTGAATTTCAATCAAGTGTTTTCTTAATCTGGTCTTGGTGAGGAGTTGAATGATTTTTGGTAAGCTTTAATATTCTAAAGGCCCTATAACATACTCTTAAAATGTTGGTCAATTTGATTCTTCATTTTTCTCCCCAACTATATTACAGATCGTGCGTGTGTGTGTGTGTGTGTGTGTGTGTGTGTGTGCATGGGTTTGTAAAACACATGGGTTCCTCTCAAACTATTTACATCAACCATAGCTACATGCCTTGGTCTATTCCTTGGCCCTCATTGTGTTAATGACAACCTTACTGCTAAGGAACCACATTCCTTTTCCTTCCCTTGGTCAGTTTCAAAGCATCCTGTAATAGTAACATTGCATTTCTCAATGACCATGTCTTAGCTGTAGACAGGATGACCCTAAAATTTGTTATTCAAATTGAGTGCTTTCGAGAATGAAAAGTGATGCTATTAATAAATACCTATGGGCAATAAGAATAAATTGGGACTTTCCTGGAAAACAAGGATATATAGTCATTTTACTTTCCAGGTGTGGTGAAGAATTTGTAGTTATATTTTCATTATGAATGTGACTGGCCATTTTTTCCTAGAGCAAATGGTAACTCAAAACAAGCCATTGCCAGAAAAGTAACTGTTTTTAAAAAATTCTTTTTTGCCTTCCCTGGGTCTTTGTTGCTGTGTGCAGGCTTTCTCTAGTTGAGGCGAAGGGGGGCTACTCTCCAGCTGTGATGCTCAGGCTTCTGCTTGCAGTGGTTTGCCTTGTTGCTGCATGCAGTCTGTTAAGTGTGCAGCTCAGTAGTTGTGGTGTATGGGCTCTAGAGCACAGGCTTAGTAGTTGTGGTGCATGTACTTAGTTGCTCCACAGTATATGGGATCTTCCTGGACCAAGGGTCAAAGCTGTGTCCTCTCTATTGGTAGGCAGATTCTTAATCACTGGATCACCAAGGAAGTCCCAGAAAATTAACTCTTGAAGCCAGGGGCTGTCAAATTTATCTTTGCATCTCCAGGGTTCAGTTTATATATGGGGAACAGTCAAGAGATTTGTATCAGCTTCTAATTAAACAATCCACCTGATGTCAAAAACATCACCCAGTGATCAGAAGACCTAATAATGCTAATAAATAGCTACCACCTCCCAGAGTCGAAAAGAATGTTTAATACAATCATGTAGAGTTTTTGCTTTTTTTTTAGTAAGTACAAGGTGTAATACTTTTACCAAAAAAACCAAGACTCTGAAGAAAAGAAACACAATAGTCAAAATCTGGTCCTTTCCTTAAAGCCCAGCCCCAAACTAAACCCTCCTAGAGCAGCACTTCTCGAACATCATGTATGTATGCGTTACTTGGAGCTCTTGTTGAAATGCAGATTCCAGTTCATAGTTTGAATACAGTCTGAGATTATGTGTTTTAATAAGCTCCCAGAAACGCCAGTACTGCTGGTCCCCAGACCACACTCTAAGCAGCAAAGGCCTTAGAGTATTTCAAATCCAGTCTAGGTATTCACTTCCTGGTTTTAATTGTTTGCTTTCTCTCACATGGCCAAGCACTCCTCTGAGGCCTTCAAGTATTTCATTCATCTTTCTGTCCCCAGGCCTTAGCACTGCACCTGGCATGCCTCTGTGCCTGCCATATGGTAGCAGCTCAATATACTTTTTTCAACCTGTGTAGTCTTACAGAACCTTTAGCCAGTAAATCACTCCTAAAGAAGGACCTAGTGGATGATATTGCCTTGTCTGTGTGTATAACACACCCAGCGTTCAGCATATTCTTTTCCCTTTCAAACCCAGTATCTGATTCAATTTTACTTTTAGAAAACAACTTCCACTGAATTGGATGGCCTGTCTCCAGACTCCAGCTAGTAAGTAAGCCCAGGTTAGTTTTAGCCCTTGACTAGGAATGTTGCCTAGACCCAAACTAAACCATCAATTCAAGAAACTGCTCTTTATGAATTTGCCTTTTCTGGATATTTCATAAAGGTGATCATAAAATATGTGACATTTGATGTCCAATGCTAACTATATTTCTTGTTGAACTGTCTCTCTTGTTATCATGTGAATTTTTGAAATTATAACCAATTCTTGGTAAAGTTCTGAACAAAACCTAAATCAATTTTTTTCCTTGAGTTACACACTAGTTGTAAACCTGGGAAATCTGTATGTATTAAAGCCATTTGTAGGCACTTGGTTCTTATTGAACAATAGAATTTTTTTTATCACAGATTATTCAACTACATGAATGTCTCTTAGGAATTTGATAATACTTCCTTGGAAGGAAAGTTATGACCAACCTAGATAGCATATTCAAAAGCAGAGACATTACTTTGCCAACAAAGGTTCATCTAGTCAAGGCTATGGTTTTTCCTGTGGTCATGTATGGATGTGAGAGTTGGACTGTGAAGAAGGCTGAGCATTGAAGAATTGATACTTTTGAACTGTGGTGTTGGAGAAGACTCTTGAGAGTCCCTTGGACTGCAAGGAGATCCAGCCAGTCCATTCTAAAGGAGATCAGCCCTGGGATTTCTTTGGAAAGAATGATGCTAAAGCTGAAACTCCAGTACTTTGGCCACCTCATGTGAAGAGTTGACTCATTGGAAAAGACTCTGATGCTGGGAGGGATTGGGGGCAGGAGGAGAAGGGGACAACAGAGGATGAGATGGCTGGATGGCATCACTGACTCAATGGATGTGAGTCTGGGTGAACTCCAGGAGTTGGTGATGGACAGCGAGGCCCGGCGTGCTGTGATTCACGGGGTCGCAAAGAGTCAGACATGACTGAGCGACTGAACTGAACTGAACTGAACTGGGACATGGAACAATCATCGTGTCTCATGAATCACAAGGTGTCTTTTCTCCTTGGTCCCACTTCAGTTGATTTCAGTCACTCAGTCATGTCCGACTCTTTGCGACCCCATGAATTGCAGCACGCCAGGCCCCCAGTCCATCACCAACTCCTGGAGTTCACCCAGACTCACAACCATTGAGTTGATGCCATCCAGCCATCTCATCCTCTGTCGTCCCCTTCTCCTCCTGCCCCCAATCCCTCCCAGCATCAGAGTCTTTTCCAATGAGTCAACTCTTTGCATGAGGTGGCCAAAGTATTGGAGTTTCAGCTTTAGCATCATTTCTTCCAAAGAACACCCAGGACTGATCTCCTGTATAATGGACTTGTTGGATCTCCTTCCAGTCCAAGGGACTCTCAAGAGTCTTCTCCAACACCACAGTTCAAAAGCGTCAATTCTTCGGTACTCAACTTTCTTCACTTACACAATGCCAATTGAACCTCCATTTGTTTTCCAGGCAAAACATTTCTATAAAAAATCTATAACATGTTCCCCACTCTGTTTGCGAACTGCTGCTTACTTAGCTCAGGAGCTGAAGCACCTGCTTTTCTTCCTTAATGCTCATTCCTTTATCAGTGCCCTTGTTCTTGTCCCTTGTTTCTTTTAGGTACTTATCCATGAATTATTATTTTTCAGATAGCTTCAGCCTCTCCATTTGTGGATTTTGCTTTGGCATCTACCTACTGTCTCTGTCTCTTTTATATTTAACAAGAAAGTACATGAGTGAAATGAGTTATATTCTAATGTTAGCATTCTGTTCACCTCCCACTCCACGCCCTTCAGACTCTCTGCCACCATGTCAGCAAGTGGTCTATTAAAGGCTCCAATGCACTGACTTCTCCATCCCCTAGCCCTTTATCCCACCAATCCTTGACTTTCTTACTTGAGATCTCTATAGATTCTGATACTGTACTCTGCTGGCTTCCCAGCCCTCTCTAACTTACTCTATTGCAGTCTACTTTGCTGCCTCCATCCTCCGGGCATACCTTAAATGTTTGGTGTAATTGTCTGTCTTTGTCCACAGGCTCATGATTCCTGCAGTTCTATTTTCAACTAGGTATTTCTCCAGACTTTCAGATTCTGGCATCCCAGACCTGCACAATCCAACTGCTTGTAGTCATTCCCATCTGGTTCTCCCACAGTGACATTAAAAAATACAATCACAAGTTAATGGTCAACACATTCAAATCTTTGCTTACCACCTCCGTCCTGGTTCTCTCTTACCCTCATTATGTGTTTTATAACCCCATCCAATTTGTATTCTTGACAGTAAACAAAGTCAATCTGATTAGCTTTCTGAATTGTTCTTAATTTTTTGCTAATCCCAAATAGATATTAAAAGAGATTATGGAGACCAAGATTTTCCAATGGGATTTCCAAATGACTGTCTTTCCCCTAGTCAGGAATTTTTCTTTCTCTGATCCCACTGTGGCTCAGCATTTTGTTCTGTGAGTATTTTCCCTAAGGTATGCAGTGCACATTTTTCTCATTTAATGTACAATTCTCAGTACTTTTTTTTTTAGCAACTTTTAAAATATGGTATCTGAGATAGATTGCTGTCTTGTCAGAGAACAATACTGATTTCAAGGAGCAGTATGATGTGATAAGTAGATTTATATATGATATTTACTGCATTCAAATCCTGGTCCTGCTACCTACTTACTTTACTTGGCAAATATGGGCAATTAATTTAATCTCTCTGAACCTCTGTTTTCTTATCTGTGAAGCAAGATAACTGATAGGTCATATTCTTCAGGATTCTTGTTAGGAATAAATTACAGTTGATCCCTAAACACTATGGGTTTGACCTGTGCAGGGTTACTTGTACGTACATTTTTTTCAGTATTAAATACTACAGTATTACATGATCCACGGTTGGTTGAACCCACAGAATCAGAATTGAGTATACAGTGGAACCAAATATACAACCACATATAAAATTATTGAATATTTGTGGATTTTTGTCTTCAAGGAGAGTCAGCACTCCCAACTCCCCATTGTTCAAGGGTCAACTGTAGTTAATGTGGTTAAATATACAGTCTGGCATGAAATAAGATGTGCTAAAAAAAAATTGTATATATAGCAAAACAGATAGAAACAAATCAGGCTTTAAAGCAGTATGTAATCCTGATACAAGTGTGTAATTCTAAGAGGAAGTCTACATATTATTTTCCAACTTAGTAATGCTGGCTTGCATTTCAACTTACTCCTGCTAATGGAGTGTGGCCAGGTGAAATGTGGTACTTGAAACTTTGTTGCCTGTAGGTGCCTTTTCCTGGGTGTCCTCATGGCTCCCGATAGCCCACTTCCTTTGGGGCTCTTCCCCACTGACTGCTTAGTGCACAGTCTTCTCCTCTTTCTTTCCTGTGCACCTACCCTCTGGTTTATGTCCATTCACCCTTCTATATATTCCCTGACATTACATGGGTTTAATGCATATGATCTATTAAACAAATATTTAAAGTCTGTCATCCACAACTAAAATTTTTCTTCCACAAAAGTAGTGTCTTTTCTGTTTACTGATGTATCCCTACACCCTGAAACAGTGCCTGGCACATAGAAATTGCCCACCAAATATTTGTTCATCAAGTTTAATATGTTCATAGCAAAACTCAGTGAATTCTGGAGAACAAACTGTTTCTCCTTTTTTGTGTAACATGTAAAGAGCAACGGTTCTTAACCTGGGGTCAGTAGATAAAATTCAGCATGCCCTTGAACTTGAGTGGAAAAAAAAAATTCATCTGCTTTCACTAACCCCTAATTGAAATTTAGTGTTTAGTTTTAGTGAATGTAGGCAACAAAGAGCAATAGTATTATAGGTACCTATCATTTTGTTATCAGTAGATATAACAGATATTTTTATACCACATTATAGTTGTTGCAAATGTCTCAAAACATTGTTTACATTCATCACTGCTTCAAAATTATAGTACTTATGAGACCTGTCTCTTGATAGTGACATTTAATATAATATAAAGAAACACACTTATTACTATATCAGAAAAATCATAATTGGATTCTTCACAATCCTGTCTTATTTTATGCAATTAAGAAACCTCCTTCTGAGGAAGCATCTATCACTTTACTAGATCATCAAAGGGACCCACAGCACACAGAATAAACTGAGAACCTTGGTATAGAAGCCTAGGAAGGGAGGTGATTTATTTGTCCAGTTCGTATAACTAGTAAGTGGCAGTTACGGAACTAGAACCCAAATCGGGTCATTTTGTATACCCTTGTTGCTCTTTGTGGTCAGCTTTGTAAGGGAAGGGGATGCTCACACACAGTGGCAGAAGAGGTACTTCCTAGAGTTTTGCAGCATAGTGACCTTGACAGAGTTTTAATCCTATGTCTACTACTCTTTCTCAATACCTGCTTCGTAAATCTTGTAATACTTATTCATATGAAAAGAATAGTTAAGTATTTCACATTCCCTTCCATCTAACTAGTATGTGGGTCAGTCAGCATTGCCCATTCCAGCCACCTGGGTTCAGTCATGCCAGAATGTGAGGATTAAAAAAATATCAAACTTGAGGAAAGCATCTCTCACTGGATGAAAGTTACAGCTCTTGGTTGCAATTTCTTAACTCTTTGGGTCACTGGAGATTTCATGGTCTGTGCTTTTGTTGATGTCCTGTCCAAATTCTCTTGAGTGTAATTATTTTCTGTTGACCTCTGATCCTGCATTTGTTTCACTTGGATATAACATCCTTCATTTAGGGTTCTAAATTGTTTTGTGGCATTTATATGCATAGTTAAACAGTTGGCACGCATCAGTGTAGATTTTTTTATTTCAAAGATACAAGCTCATGTATATTTCATATTACAGTTGAGTATATAATAATTCTAAAGTACACATAGAAAAGTGAATTAATAACTAAGAGACATGGATATAAAATACAGGGTAAATATATGTATGTGCACACACATGCATTTTATTTCTGAGTGAATGATGGAACTGAAACTTGGATCTGCATTATCAAATTCTGAGGTATGATACCTGCATCATCTTCTAACACATATGTGATGGTGGAAGCACTAAGCTATAGTCATACACAAATAGCTGTATGTGGCATGTGGGAGTGTGAGACGTTGGAAAAGCTGGAAAATCAAGAAAAATTCTTTAAAGATTAGTTTTCAGTATAGTTATTAATGCACATTGTAGTAATGCATTAGTTTACTCCTTGAAGAATGTTTCAACATAGGATCCAGACCTTTGGTAGAAATGACTAGGCATTTGCCTGCAGCTCCTGCCTAATTGTACAACCATAATTGTTTGATTTTAAAGGGGAAATTTCTCTGAATATACAGCTAGCAAGCTGGAGGTACCAGTAGGACATTTGATTGCATAAAGACAGGAATTGTTCCAGGGGTATAGTACAATGGGTGCCTTGTAGGGATGAGTCGCTTGTGGGATGATGGCTTGGCCTAAATGAAGTTCACTGGCCTATTTGTAGCTTCCTTCTTAAACAAATGCAGCATGTGTCTGTGCATTCTTGGTTTCAGAGTCAGCCTTTCCTTCTCAGGTACGCCCTTTTCCTACCTTACAGACCAGTATAGCTCACTAAAGGGCACTGAAATGACTGGTTAGCATGTGACTTTACCTGTTATGCAGTAATTATTTCTCCCCTTGTGTCTCCCAACAGTCCTTCCAACGTCATTTCTTCAGCTGGAAATAATTAATGTTGGTCATGGCCTAGTCTCTCTTCTCTGTAAGAGCCATTCTGTGTCCTGAGTTTTATTTTGATTAAAGAAATGCTTAAGTAAGCTAGGGAACCATTTTCTAGTTGTTTGGACATCATCCCCCCTCTGAAATGAAAGGATAAACTCAACCATCCCCCAGCTATTCATCATCAGAATATCCTCATGGAGTGTCCTCCATGGGCAAGTCAGGGTGACACATCAAATTTCTTTCCTTAAAGCACCATGTCCATAAACAGTTAGCTGGAGAAGCCACATGAGTTCAAAGGGTCATTGGAAGTTGGCATTAATTGCGAAATGTTCATGAAGGAATTGAAAACATTTGCAGCTAGAAATTCCATGTTTATGAAGGATGGAAAAATCTACTTAGTAGTAAAAGACATTTAAATGGATCTAACAATGACATGCTAGTAAAGTAATGCTCAAAATTCTCCAAGCCAGGCTTCAGCAATACGTGAACTTCCAGATGTTCAAGCTGGTTTTAGAAAAGGCAGAGGAACCAGAGACCAAATTGCCAACATCCGCTGGATCATCGAAAAAGCAAGAGAGTTCCAGAAAAATATCTATTTCTGCTTTATTGACTATGCCAAAGCCTTTGACTGTGTGGATCACAATAAACTGTGGAAAATTCTGAAGGAGATGGGAATACCAGACCACCTGACCTGCCTCTTGAGAAACCTATATGCAGGTCAGGAAGCAACAGTTAGAACTGGACATGGAACAACAGACTGGTTCCAAATAGGAGTACATCAAGGCTGTATATTGTTACCCTGCTGATTTAACTTATATGCAGAGTACATCATGAGAAATGCAGGGCTGGATGAAGCACAAGCTGGAATCAAGATTGCTGGGAGAAATATCAATAACCTCAGATATGCAGATGACACCACCCTTATGGCAGAAAGTGAAGAGGAACTAAAAAGCCTCTTGTTAAAAGTGAAAGAGGAGAGTGAAAAAGTTGGCTTAAAGCTCAACATTCAGAAAACAAAGATCATGGCATCCAGTCCCATCACTTCATGGGAAATAGATGGGGAAACAGTGGAAACAGTGTCAGACTTTATTTTTGGGGGCTCCAAAATCACTGCAGATGGTGACTGCAGCATGAAATTAAAAGACACTTATCTCCTTGGAAGAAAAGTTATGACCAACCTAGACAGCATATTCAAAAGCAGAGACATTACTTTGCGAACAAAGGTCCATCTAGTCAAGGCTATGGTTTTTCCTGTGGTCATGTATGGATGTGAGAGTTGGACTGTGAAGAAAGCTGAGTGCCAAAGAATTGATGCTTTTGAACTGTAGTGTTGGATAAGACTCTTGAGAGTCCCTTGGACTGCAAGGAGATCCAACCAGTCCATTCTGAAGGAGATCAGCCCTGGGTGTTCTTTGGAAGGAATGATGCTAAAGCTGAAACTCCAGAACTTTGGCCACCTCATGCGAAGAGTTGACTCATTGGAAAAGACTCTGATGCTGGGAGGGATTGGGGGCAGAAGGAGAAGGGGATGACAGAGGATGAGATGGCTGGATGACATCACTGACTCGATGGACATGAGTCTGAGTGAACTCCAGGAGTTGGTGATGGACAGGGAGGCCTGGCGTGCTGTGATTCATGGGGTCGCAAAGAGTTGGACACGACTGAGCGACTGAACTGAACTGAACTGAACCGAATAATGACACAAATACAGAGACAGTACTTAATAATTTATTAAAAGATGTCCTCAAACATAATATATATATATATAAACACTATATATATACATATATAAACATTATATATATATACATATATACATATTTTATATACACACACACACACACACACACACACACACACAATCAGCTATTAAAGAACACATTTAGTTTGGGAAAAGGAGAACAACGTTTAGAATCAGACTGAGTCTCTCTGAGAAATCTATCCTTGCTGGGACCTGTCACTTCAGGATAACCCTTGTGTGTTGTTCTGTACCCAGTAACTTTTACCCTATTCATAGGGTCAGCTTAAAAGATGAGGAAAATATAGACTGTAAGACAATGTTCAGTGTTAAAAAATGGAAAGGTTAACAAAGTCTTCTCTGCCCAATGACTCAGGTCAGCTCACTTTGCATTTTTTTTATCTTGTAAAAGAAATAGATTCAAAGTGCAGAAACAGAGGAAATGAGCTTTTAAGTAGGTGGTGGAAGAAAAACCACCCCGATAAAAATTATTAACAGTACTAAGAGGGCTCTGAATGCCCGACAAGGCATGTTTACCAGAAGAAAGATTGAGTTGGCTGGCACCTCCCAAATGTGCATACTCAGGAGTTAGGGACACATGTGCTTTTGTGTGTTTTCTCAGAGGAGTTTTTCAGATGCCTGTCTTTTCTAATCACAGGCATATTTTTAAATTGAACATAAGGGATTTCCATAGAGGACATAGAGATGTAAAGGTCCATTAGGAAGTTATCTCATATTTAAATGCAAAAAGACATTAAAATCCCACTACCTTTTCCATAGTTTGTTTTCTTTATTTGAAACAGTTGGGAATTTAAAAAAAAACAAAACTGATTAAAAAAATTTTTTTATAACCCTTTCAAGAAGTTCATTTTTGGACTGAGCTCAAACATACAGTGAGTAAGCCAAAAAATGGACTATTTTCACAAAGAGTTGAGTGATGGAAAGCAGAAACTGTCATGGAAAGTGTTATGTGAATACTCTCATTTAAAAAAAAAAAAAGAATGTGGATTGGAAGTAGGCATTTCTTTACTTTTTAAAAACCCTGGCAAGTTATTTCCCTTTGGAGAATGATCATTTGAGCTAATTTGCCTGCATTCCAAATATTATGGATCTTGTGACAGTATGCATGTATTTTTTTGACAAGTTTCCCCCTGGTCTGTGGGCAAACTCTGAACATATCTCAAGCAAAAGTCAAGGCTGTTCACACTGTAACTGGAGTGACTATCTTATTGATTTTGATTGACAGGCTTTTGTAATGTGTAATTCACTTGCTAATGTAAATTGTGAATATAATTTATATGTATACTTCCGTTAGCTCCCACTAAAATATGGCAGTAAGTTATATTCTTTGATGGACTATTCATAAATTATTTCAGCAGCTGTTGAAAAGCATAGGGCAGTGTTTCTCAAAGTTTGGTCCCCCTTCAGCATCACCTGGGAACTGGTTAGGAATGCAGATTCCCAGTCCCTAACGCAGGGTTACCAAATCAGAAACTCTGGGGGTGGATCCCAGCAATTTGTCAAGCTGTCTAGGAAGGGCTAACCATTGAGAACCTATGCTACAGAATATCATAGGAATTGCAGGCATAAGGCGAGCAGAACTATTTACTACTCTAAAAAGAACCCAAATATCTTTTGAAAAACTTTTTATCTTCGAACAAATTTGCCTGAATAAAAGGCCATCCCATCAGTGGTTTTAACATTTTCACATTCATTCAACATAATCTAAGTGTTTGAGAATTCCTTAAATATTCATCATATGGATTGTTTAATTTGGGATGATTCTGACATGCTAGCTACTATTAATTTTCCAGATGCTAATTTTGGATGCAGTGAGATTCAGAAAAAAAATTTAATTCTGTTAAACAAAACTCCAAGAAGATCTCTGTTAACTTCAGCATTTGAGAAATATCCCCAAAGTGAGGATTAATGGTAATATCACAATGACTGAAAAATTATGGGATTACTCCACTTGAAAACAATCTTCCTTCTGTCATTTGTAATTTTCTTCACATAACTTAGTAAAAAGGATTGAGAAATACTGTCAGATAATATCTATATCCTGACTAATAAGTATATATAAAACCCTTAAATTATATTTAATAAATGCCATTTTATTATGCTGGGACTCCATTTCTCTTGGCAAGCTTTCATTGATTTCTATTGCCAAAAAGAAGGAAAGAAAAACAGAGTTGCAGGGTACAAAGAGGAGTCAGGGAATGCAATCTTTAAACCTGGTTCTGCCATGGGCACCGTGTAGATGTGAACAAGACATGTGACCTCTCGAGGTCTCTCTTTTCTCCTCTCTGAAATGGAAAGGTGAATTAAGATCTCCGAATCCTGCTTCAATTAGCTCTTATAGTATAACAGACTGTTATAAACACAGGGCTTAAAACAGCAACTATTCACTATTTCTTATGAGCTGGTAAGTATTCTGGGTGGTTCTCTGATCTCAGTTGGTTTGACCAGTCTCAGCTGGACTCGCTGTGTAGGACAGGGGAGTGGCTGGAAGCTGACCAGTCATGATGGCCTCGTGTGGTTTTTCATCCTCCAGGAGGCAATCTGGGCTTGTTCTCATGCCCATGGCAGGGTTCCAAGAAGACAGAAGCATGCAGTCTTTTGAGGCAGAGATTCTGAACTGGCACAACAATGCAGCTGCCACATTCTATTGGCCAAAGCAGGTCACAAGGCAGAGAGATTCAAAATGTGGGGAAATAGATTCCACTTTCAGTAGAAGCCACCACAGAACTGCATGGCGGAAAGTATGTTACAAGAAAAAGAATTAAGGAGGCTTTTGCCATAAGGCCACCTTCCTAGTTTTACAATACTGTGAGATATCAGGAAATACGGTAAATACAAAGCTATAGAATGCTCACTGTGGAGTGTTTCAGGTGTACAGAAATACTTAGAAAAATGAAAGATGCAGAAAGGATATAACATATTTGTAAAAACTGGAGTAACCATGTTTTAAGCAATGCTTCTCTTTAATTATTGTCTGAATTTCATATAAAGTCTGCTTCATCAACTGGATAAATATTTGACTGCTGTTCAGTAAATTGCATTAGTTTACTTTAACTGTATGCTCAGCCTTATTCAGGCATCCTACATTAGGCAATGTAGTGTGTAATGCATCTCTGCAGGTGACCAGAGCTATTCTCTGTATGAGGTAAATTAAAACTCATATTTTAAAAATTAAACATTCTTGCACTTCATGATTTCAATATTTAATTATAACCTGTGTCAAGGCCTAATCTCTGACTGAGTCAGGCATGAAATTAACCAAAAAAAAAAAAGAAAGAAAAGCAAAAGCATAGGAGTTCTTCTACACTGTAAAAATAATGTGGTTTCTTTAGTTGCACAGTGATGTTTATACCCATTTTATAAAGAGGACTCCACTAGCCAAGAAGTTGGGAGACTAAGTTGCTATATGTGGTAACAGTGACCTGTTCAGAAAAATCAGTAACCTGAAGTGTTGTTTATTAATTTTCACAGGAAACCAAATCTGTGTTTTTAAAGAGATAAATTATTGACCTTATTTTAAACGATGATAGACAATAAAGTAAATGTGTTGATATCCAAAGTAGAACAAAAATGAAATATATCCAATAGTGCATTTGTTAAAAACGTCATGTTTGTCTCCATTTATACTTTCTGTTGGTTTTTCAAAAATTTCTTATATGAAAAAAAATCCACACAAGCTTTTTTAAGGAATATGTACTTATAAATATAATAATAAATGTTGCAAATTTTCCTATCTACAACAATTTTCATAGAATTAAAAGATTACATTGATCAGGAGAGGGATATACTGCATTAGAGGAGGCAATTGTTTGGAGGTTAGTAAAACTGGATAGCGATAGGCCAGTGAATTCACAGCATCATGTACAGGTTACCAAGTCATGGTGATACAACAGGTAAGTTATGAAGGATGATCACATTATTTTCTTCACCACAAGAGTGAGATGAACTGAAATGCTTCTAACGTTTGACAACATGGAACAGAGGGTTTAATTGAGCTTTGTTGGTTTAATTGTTTCCTTGGTTTAATGAGTCCCTTGCCATGCAGTCGTATTACATGAAAAAGTCACAGGTAAATAGTAAGCAGGCTTGGAGGCATATATGTCTGTAGGTCTACCTTAAGACATGGGTTTGTACAGTAAGCAGAGGATGTGGACACGAAGGGATGAATTTGTATACAAACAGGTTGTTCCAAGCCTGGGTGGTCAAGGACAGTTTGGATTCTGCAGTCTTGATGCTTCTTCACTAAGTTTGGTTGCAAACATGCCACCACTGATTTTATATATATTATGCATATAAATGTGTACATATGAAAAAGATTAAATATCTACAACATTTAAAATAGTTAATATTTAACAAACATTACCCAATAAAAATTAGCAAAACTTAGTAAGACTCTAAATGTTATTATGAAAATACAGATTTAAACAACAATGAAATATAATTTCATACCCAATAGGTAGGCAATAATATAAAATCTGATAATATTGTATCTTGTACAAGATGTTGAGAAATAAGAACTCCTAAACCGTTTTGGAGAGGAATTTGATGATATCCAGTAAATGTGAATATTTACATATCCTTAGATCCTGCTTTTTCGTATCTTTGTACTAGATTGTTTATCATACATTTATCTTAACAGTAAAAATTTGGAAATAGCAAAAAATATCTTTAGTTGTATTAATAGATTGTGGTAATTCTTATGTGAAATAATATATCTTTAGTTGTATTAATAGATTGTGGTAATTCTTATGTGAAATAATATATAGTGATTAAGTACATTAGAGCTATATATATATGAATGTGGATAAAATAATGAAAGTCTTCAGCAAATATAAAAATGTTGTAAAATGATGTGTCTGGTAGGGAATGATTAAAGACATTTAGAAACATGCCATTCTATTCATGGATACATATCCTTGAAATGTATTAAAATGTTCATGGAATTGTAAACACAAAATTGAACTACTTCCCTTCCTTCCTCCTTCCTGCATTCCATTTCTACCTTCCTTTCTCTTCTCCTTCCTTCCTTTTTCTTTCCTTTTCAAGTGAAACTGTAATGTTTTTTAAAATATATGAAGAAATATTACTAAAGGTTCAGTTTTGTTAAAAATGGGTGTAGTAAAAAGTATTTATCTTATTCTCCATATATTTTATAATTTAACAAAAATATTATTTCTGTTTTTTTCAGATTTAATGATTATTCCATATTGGTGAATCTTTAACATTTGTAGATTGCTCCCCTTCACTCCCCAGTTAGGTTTCTGCCTTGTATCTAACTATTTAGGACCCAAACAAGCACATATGGTAAATGCCTGTTTCAGTGCCATGTTATAAACTACTTACAGAGTAACAGTTCTGGCTCTAGCATCCGTATTATAAAGTATTCTACGGTGTTTTGAATTTGGCATTCAGAAGTTGGCTTCTCTGAGTAAACAAGAGGGTGAATCATTATGTAATGTTTTCATGCCAGGAATATAAGAAAGATTGCCTACTGGTTTTTTTCAGTATTTATACTATTAGTCAAAGATATTTCAATTAAAAACTGAGATATGCTCTCTGCTATATGAAAATCACTATTCTGTCTGTAAAAGCCTTGACCCAATAATCAAACTGGTTTTGGTGAATATTCGTATTATATGATTTGCCACTGATGAGTGACATCTTCATTGATGTTCCTCTTCTTTACAGGATGCATACCCACAGTGGGTGCTTTTGTCTATAGCAACTACCCTGATCACACTAACACATAACTGTCTGCTTGTAAATTTAGCAGTGGAAAAATCCTGGCTGTAAAATCCAGGTAACCTAATGGGAGATGAGACAAGTACCTGAGTCAACAAGAACCACTTGATCAGGTGGGAGATAGTGGCTACTTAGCTTCCCCCGCCTCAATAAATCTTTTATCGTCAAGTTTATGGAAAAACTGACTTGTCACAAACCTTTATCCAATAATTTTGATGGGGCATATAATTTATTAGAGTGTATTCCAGTGGTAAGTTCTGTAGTAACACATTATCTTAGAGAATTTGTAAAGCCCTCTAAGTTGTGAGTCTTGCAGATGAGGAAACTAAAGATTGGGTTTAAAAAATTGCCTTTGTTAAGCAATGAGGAAGTGGAAAGGTGGATTTCACCTGGTAAGGCTGATTTGAAAATCCACATACTTAATCTCTTTCCAGTGCTTTCTTCTGGTATCACTGTATTAGCAACAGTGAAACTCTCTACTATAGCAAAATATAGTATTACTGCTTATCATATAATGTTGGAAATTTTTAGTGCCAAATCCTAGGACAAACAATTTATGAAAGGAAAGGGAAGAAAAGTGAAAGAGATAAAATAATACATCCCAGGAGCCAACTCTTTATCAAGGCAATACAATAATAAAGGAACAATCTTGTTTGCACCTTTGTCATTTCCTCTCAAAGACTGTGTTGCTCAGATCATATTTTCATAAGCTGTCTCTGATACTTAAATTTGCACTCAAGAATACCTACATACATGAAAAAGCTTTTGAAGTTTTTAAATTTGTGATTAATAATAAACTTCAAAACTAGAAGTATTCATAACATACCTTCCTACACGGAGTTCCAGATAATATCTGTTTCAAGGTTTCTGGCATAAGTCAGGAAGACCAAGATGAGACCATCAAGTTCTCGTAAAATCCAAGTGACCTATTCATCTCTTTCCTTTGGTGACTTGAAAATTTTAGTTATCAATCTCTGGTTTAATCTGAATCAGTTGTTCTTTCATTCACAATTTGGGATTCACAATGAAAATACTAACTTCTGGTGCTTATGTTATATCTGTATCTCTCAAATTTTAGGTTGCTACTCATTAATGGTTTAGGGAAAACTAGTAGTTGTCAAATTAGTAAGATAGCAAACAGCATTAAGAAAGAAAATAAAAGGAAAATAGAATATGATAAACATCTTAGTATATGACTTATCATAAAGGCTTCTCTGGTGGCTCAGACAATAAAGAATCTGCCTGCAATGTAGGAGACTTGGAGTTGATCCTTGGGTATTCTTCATTTCAGTTCAGTTCAGTTCAGTCGCTCAGTCGTGTCCGACTCTTTGCGATGCCATGAATCACAGCACGCCAGGCCTCCCTGTCCATCACCAACCCCCAGAGTTCACTCAAACTCATGTCCATCGAGTCAGTGTTGCCATCCAGCCATCTCCTCCTCTGTCGTCCCCTTCTCATCCTGCCCCCAATCCCTCCCAGCATCAGAGTCTTTTCCAATGAGTCAACTCTTCGCATGAGGTGGCCAAAGTACTGGAGTTTCAGCTTTAGCATCATTCCTTCCAAAGAACACCCAGGGCTGATCTCCTGTAGGATGGACTGGTCGGATCTCCTTGCAGTCCAAGGGACTCCCAAGAGTCTTCTCCAACACCACAGTTCAAAGCATCAATTCTTCAGTGCTCAGATTTCTTCACAGTCCAACTCTCACATCCATACATGACCACAGGAAAAACCATAGCCTTGACTAGACAGACCTTTGTTGGCAAAGTAATGTCTCTGCTTTTCAATATGCTATCTAGGTTGGTCATAACTTTCCTTCCAAGGAGTAAGTGTCTTTTAATTTCATGGCTACAGTCACCATCTGCAATGATTTTGGAGCCCTCAAAAATAAAGTCTGACACTGTTTCCACTGTTTCCCATCTATTTCCCATTAAGTGATGGGACCGGATGCCATGATCTTAGTTTTCTGAATGTTGAGCTTTAAGCCAACTTTTTCAGTCTCCTCTTTCACTTTCATCAACAGGCTCTTTAGTTCCTCGTCACTTTCTGCCATAAGAGTGGTGTCATCTACATATCTGAGGTTATTGATATTTCTCCTGGCAATCTTGATTCCAGCTTGTTGCTTGCTCCCAGCTTGTTGCTTGCTCCAGCCCCGCGTTTTTCATGATGTACTCTGCATATAACTTAAATAAGCAGGGTGACAATATACAGCCTTGACGTACTCCTTTTCCTATTTGGAACCAGTCTGTTGTTCCATGTCCAGTTCTAACTGTTGCTTCTTATATAGGTTTATCAAGAGGCAGGTCAGGTGGTCTGGTGTTCCCATCTCCTCAGAATTTTCCACAGTTTATTGTGATCCACACAGTCAAAAGCTTTGGCATAGTCAATAAAGCAGAAATAGATCTTTTTCTGGAATTCTCTTTCTTTTTCTATGATCCAACAGATGTTGGCAATTTGATCCTGGTTCCTCTGCCTTTTCTAAAACCAGCTTGAACATCTGGAAGTTCATGGTTCACGTACTTTTGAATCCTGGCTTGGAGAATGTTGAGCATTACTTTGCTGACGTGTGAGATGAGTGCAGTTGTGTGGTAGTTTGAGCATTCTTTGGCATTGCCTTTCTTTGAGATTGGAATGAAAACTGACCTTTTCCAGTCCTGTGGCCACTGCTGAGTTTTCCAGTCACCTCAAGCACTCATAATAACTGACACTTTTGATTACTTATATGCCAAAAGTTGTGCTAATTCCCGTTGTAGCTGGATTGTAAGAATCATGGAGGAAGGCATTCAAAACACAATTCCCAGGCCCCTCCCCTGGACCCTATAATTCACTTCTGTTATGGGGCCCAGGAACTTCTTACTTAGAAACATCTTTGACAATACTTGTTCTTTCCCTGGTGGCTCAGATGGTAAAGCATCTGCCTACAATGCAAGAGATCTGGGTTTGATCCCTGGTTCGGGAAGATTCTCTGGAGAAGGAAATGGCAGCCCACTCCAGTACTCTTGCCTGAAAAGTCCCATGGAAGGAGGAACCTGGTAGGCTACAGTCCATGGGGTATCAAAGAGTCAGACACGACTGAGTGACTTCACACACATACAGTCACATGGGGCCCAGGAACTTCTTACTTAGAAACATTTTTGCCAATACTTGTTCTTTCTTTTTAAGTTAAAAAAAAAAAAAAACATTGTTTTAGTTAGTATAGTAGATGTGAAGTGGTTTCTGTGGCTTTGATTTGCATATACCTTATAGCTGATTTGTTCAGCATCTTTTCACGTGCTTTTTGGCCATTTGTATATCATATCTTTAGAGAAGTATTGATTAAAATCCTACATTTACGTTTTGAATTCTCCATGTCTCTTTTTGCACTTAGCCCTCTCTTTCCCTGCCCTCCTCATATGCAGTTATAATGGTGTTATTCATAATAACTGGGTAATGCCAGGCACAGTGCTAAGCACTTTAAATACATATGTTCTTTAATTCTACTAGGTTTTATTTCCATTTTAAAGATAAGAAAACTGAGGCCCAGAGAAGGTTAAGTTGAATGTAGTTCATTAAAAGCCAAGAAGCAGAGACTGATTTCAAAGCCAGTTCTCTCTGGTTTGAAAGTCCATGCTCTTAACCTCTGCATTGGAGGTCTATAGACTAGCGTCTGTTGCTAGCTTATACAGGGAAATTCTGTTTTAGATATGTACCATCTTATACATTTTTAATAATAAGTTTAAGTGACTGAAAAGGATGTAATTTCCCACATATTGTAAATATTATCATTTAAAAACATAACTGTTAGATCAGTCTTTTAAATGTTTCCAAGGGACTCTAAATGCCATGGTGATAAGGTATCCAGAACCACTGATTTAAAAAATTCATGGACAATTATTTTTTTCTTTTGCTTGAAATTGTATTTTTATTATATTACTTCCCCAGAATGTTATCATAATATAACATTTTTCATGCTTGAAAGTCTTTTATTGATCACTCAGACTTTCTGTATCAAAAATATGAATATAAATTAAAATTGAATTTTAAATAATTTCTTATAAATATAAAGCTGTCAGTGTTAAGGATTCCTTCTGATTGTGTTGTTATTATAATTATTAGTATAGCAGTCAGCTATTAAAATAAAAAATAGATTACAGATTTTGAAAACTTATCAATAACTATAACAAGTAAATTTCTATTGGAAATACACCTTTTTAGTAGGATAGATGAAGCTGTTTTGATACCTTGATTAAAGGAGAATCTGTGCATAACAGTCTTTCAACTTGTCCCTTTGACACTCCAGAGCATTGTAATTATAAAATAATGCAACAAATAATGCAAAAAAATAAACAACAAATAATGACATGTGAAAAGGATGCTTTTTCATTGTTGTTTTTCAGTTGAGAGGAGCTAATTTGAAAGGAGTTGTAGGGAAGGGAACCTGACTGGTGTGCTGCCTTTATCACATACACGAGCCCTCTAAAATAGGGCAAGTTTAGAAAAGGACACATATAGCAATAATGGACCTGGAAATTGATTCTTTAAAAATTATTCATCCATTTTACTCCTTACAGGTGCTCTGTGTACCCTGGGGGTTGAAGACCACTATACTGCACTAGATTAGTAAGTGAGGGAGTGACCTCTCAAGGCTCCAGCCCAACCCCACTCAGTTCAGTTCAGTTCAGTCACTCAGTCGTGTCCAACTCTTTGCGAACCCATGAACTGCAGCACGCCAGGCCTCCCTGTCCATCACCAACTCCCGGAGTTCACCCAGACTCACATCCATCGAGTCGGTGATGCCATCCAGCCATCTCATCCTCTGTCGTCCCCTTCTCCTCCTGCCCCCAATCCCTCCCAGCATCAGGGTCTTTTCCAATGAGTCAACTCTTCGCATGAGGTGGCCAAAGTACTGGAGTTTCAGCTTTAGCATCATTCCCTCCAAAGAAATCCCAGGGCTGATCTCTTTCAGAATGGACTGGTTGGATCTCCTTGCAGTCCAAGGCACTCTCAAGAGTCTTATCCAACACCACAGTTCAAAAGCATCAATTCTTTGGCGCTCAGCTTTCTTCACAGTCCAACTCTCACATCCATACATGACCACAGGAAAAACCATAGCCTTGACTAGACAGACCTTTGTTGGCAAAGTAATGTCTCTGCTTTTGAATATGCTATCTAGGTTGGTCATAACTTTCCTTCCAAGGAGTAAGCGTCTTTTAATTTCATGGCTGCAGTCACCATCTGCAGTGATTTTGGAGCCCAAGAAAATAAAGTCTGACACTGTTTCCACTGTTTCCCCATCTATTTCCCATGAAGTGATGGGACCAGATGCCATGATCTTCGTTTTCTGAATGTTGAGCTTTAAGCCAACTTTTTCACTCTCCACTTTCACTTTCATCAAGAGGCTTTTTAGTTCCTCTTCACTTTCTGCCATAAGGGTGGTGTCATCTGCATATGATATTTCTCCCAGCAATCTTGATTCCAGCTTGTGCTTCCTCCAGCCCAGCATTTCTCATGATGTACTCTGCATATAAGTTAAATAAGCAGGGTGACAATATACAGCCTTGATGTATTCCTTTTCCTATTTGGAACCGGTCTGTTTTTCCATGTCCCCCCAAAAATAGACTTGACTGTCTGCTAAGAATTTTGCACATGTGATCTTGTGTCATTGTTGGAACAATTTGGCAAGGTAGGATTATGTTTAGTGTATATATAAAGAGAGTAATTTGTCTAGATTACAGAAATTTTATGTAGCTGAGCAAAAATCTGAACTCATTCTGTCTCCTTTTTTAATTCTTTATTACTCATGTCAACTAGAAGCAATATAATTCAATTCAAATAATTCTTGTTTGACTTTTTTTCAGACTTCTACAGTACCATTACTTTGTCTTCTTTTTAATTCACAGGAGGAGTAATGAGCTGAACCTAAGTGTGTCTGTGTTTGATAGACTCTGAGGAGGAGAGTTTTTTGAATAGAGAAGATTTCTGGTATCCACCATCTGCCTTTGGCCATGGACCACTCTCTGGACAATTTCAGTATGAAGGTGGGCAAAATCACATACTAATTTTGAAAGGGTGCAGAGCTGAGGACCCTTTGCTCATACTTTTCTAAATTATAAGATTGTGACTCAGATTTTATGTAGGAGAGAAAACTGTCCATTGTTGGGTGGTGGGGCGGTGGGGCAGGGGGTGGGCAGTGTCACTGGATAAAAACATTTTCTTTTTTTAAAGTAAGATCATTGTGAAACTAAATCACTAAAATTTTGGATAGCTTCATTTCTAAGAACTCAGATTTTAAAAGTATATATGAGACCTGACTATGTAATTTATTCATGAGTTATAAGGTAATGTTAGGTTTAGCTTTCATTCTATAAATAGAGCAATAAAAGCACAGACCAACACCTTTCAGTTACCCTGTAAGTAACTTCATGGTTAGATGTATCTGATATACTGAGCATAAAGCCATTTTCTATCACATAATGAAAATATTTGGAAAACCACTAAAGCGATTAGAGTTATAGAACTCTTAACATTGTAATTGTCTGATTCCATTATTAGAGTGGATAGTATTTGGAAATGTTTTCATTTCCAAGTAAATGGCAGGGTATCATTCGAGATTACTAGTTGATTGTCCCACGCCTTTTCTTTAAAGACTAAAGTACAATCAGGTCAAAAAGAGAAAAAGGAAGGTCAAAAGGTAAAAGGAGAGGTTTAAAATTAGGGCCTTTTTTGACGTTGGTATTTCTTTAGGTGACAGATAAGTAAATAAAAATTATTAAAAAGTTCATAAACAGACAAGATGTTTGTAGAAAAATAATATTTGAATCGTTCCTTCCCCCAAATCTAATGCTTGAATAGTTCTTTCCCCAAATTCTTGCATGAACTTTATAAAGAAAATAAACATATACATAAACAGAAAATGAGCCTCTTGCTTGTTAGGTAAAACATTAATTACAGAAACCTTTTTTTTAAAGGATTCCTTTCTTAGACACTGCTGGCATTTCTTCCTGCTATCTTTTGCATCTTGCCTCTTATATAATTTCACTGCTTTTTAGAGGCTTTATTACAAAGCAGCCAGGCTTAAAACAATGAGATGAAACCGACTTTACTACTTTTTAAATACATTGTAGGAATAGGATCAGAAAAAGGTAGAACAGGAGAGTTTTGGATAATGAGTAGACTTCAATTATCTGAATTACCTGGACATCCCTTATCCAAGCAATGCACATTTAATTATGGCTTACCTCCTTATTCCTCCATAAATTTGTGGAAAAGCCCAGGAAAAAGGGGAGGCATATTCATGAGCCAAGAACTTGGTTGAACACACAGAAAGAGAAAAAAAATAGCAGTTCAACATCAGCTTTTATTCAGGAAAAATCCACTTAGTGAAGCTGCTTTGAAGGAGGGATAAACACTGGCGGACAAATTGGTCCATCATGGGACGGGTTTTACAAGATAAGTGAACACTTGCTTCTTTGAATCCGAGAGCTATGCTGCAACCTGACAAATCCTAGGCACAGTTTATCAAACAGCCGCAACAGGTTCCTTGGAGATCTCACAAATGACATTTCTTTACGTGCAACTTGATAAGTGTAATTCCCCATCTCCAACTTTTCCTGTATTGCTTCATATCTAATCTGATTCTTTCTTCAAGAATTGTTTTATGCCTCTTAATGTATTGTGGGGAATTTGCTTTTAGGCTCTTGGGTAACAAGGGGAAAATGAATTGCAATCTAGTAGAATCTTGACAATATAACCATTACATAGTGAGTGCTATAGCCAACAAAGAAAAGAAAGATGAAGAGAGCAGTGTTTGATTCTGGTAAATTGTATCCATCACAATTTTGCTTCTGTAGAATAAATAGAGTATATGAAATAGCTAAGGATAATCTATTAGTCATTTACTCAGTTGAACAGCAGAAGGGGGTCATTCCATTCTGGGAGAACTGTGAGTGTCCTTTCAAAAAAGATACAATTACTGTTATTTTGCAAACAATTATTAGATGCATTTAATAAATGATACTTACCAGACAACAGTTACAAAGTATGTCCCTGTAAATAAGAAAAACACACAACTCTTCTGATGAGAAAGCTACTTTTTTTTTTTTTTATTTCTAAGATCAGAGAAAGGACTGACCAAAAAAAAAAGTAATTTCACCTTTTGAAATACTGTATTTCTGAAGTCATTAAGCCTCTGTTATATGCATAATATCTAGTAATTACTGTGTTAGTACAGTTCAGTGGAAGGAAAATATTCTTTGCATGAACAGTCCAAGGAATATCACAAAACATTTCAGTTTTTGCCCTATTCAGGACGTCGTGGTTCTTCCAGTTTGAACCTTGGATCGGTATCTTGAAGCCCGTTTCCTTTCTGATCTACCTCCTCCTTGTTTTCTGCAAAATCTCACTTGGTCTCAGGTCCTCTGCCCTCAAGAGAAAGTTTGTCTTTCCATTGATGAAAGAGAAATAACTATAAACCATTTAGTGTTTTCTTTCTAATTTTGACCACCTCTCACTGATTTATCAAATGTGGGAAGGTCAAAGAAAGAAAATGGGGAGAAGAAAGAAAATCTCATCTTGCCAAATAACTCATAAACTAACATTTTAAGCATTTATACCATATTTTTAAACTTGACTGCAATTTTAAAATATCTTAAAATTTCCATGCACATTTAAGGAAAGAACCTACAAACAATATATATAGTAATGAAAGTTTGAGATGAATATGGAACTAAAATAGCATCATTTGACTTAAATTTTACTTAAAAATTATTTTTTAAGCATTATTAAGTTAAAAATCATGTATCTATTCTAATATGTTACTGTTCCAGTGATGATAATCATGATAGCTAATGTTATTGACCAGCTAATATGTGCCTGATACAGTTCCATACACTTCAGAGTTATTTCATAATGGAAGATTAAATAAATGGTCATTATTCTAAGATACTGGATCTGGGTGAGCTTAAAATATTGTGGCTTGTGTTTTTCTAATGGTTTCTGGGATTGGAACCTGATTACTGGAGTTCAAGGGGTAAAAGATCAGTTTGTGAAACTCTTGGGTTTATTACTCTTCTTAACATTTTAGAGAGACTGGAGTTGAAGAAAATAAATCCTAATGTTAATCTTCACTTGCTCACATTCATCTCTGAAACTCTTGAAAACATTGTTTTTCTGGAGATGAAGCAATCTTTTATGTGACTATTCCAACTGGTTAAGCACCTGTAAGCAAATAATGAACATGCTTGTAATTCAGTAATTCCACAGCTTGTAGAATAATGTGTCAGTGTCCACTCTGGAATGAATGTTGTTTATGCCACTTTTACTAAATCTTTGGCTCTGGTGTCCTGGACTGCATCTCCTTCCACCAATTATCAGGACACATATATCCCATGAATTTAAGTTGGATACACTTTCTTGGTATCTATGATTTGTCTAATCCTTCTTAAAACATTGAAACTGCTTTTGAGCTGTCTAAAGATCTTTTCAATAGCAAGAATTTAACTTAGAAATTCCAAGATGTACAAAGAAGACATTATGTAAAGATATTCCTTTAGAATATAAAAACAAAGATGAAATTATATATTAAATTCCAAAAAGGAATACCTATTGCCATGGATGCACGGTATTATATTGAAATAGTGTAAAATAGCCAGAAGCCATGATTTCTTGAATAGCACTGTGCTGATAGGCTGCTTTTGTGCACGCAACATCGCTTCAATCATGTCCAACTCTTTTTGGCCCCAAGGACACTGTAGCCCACCAGGCTCCTCTGTCCATGGGATTCTCAGGCAAGAATACTGGAGTGGGTTGTCATTTCCTCTTCCCAGGGATATTCCTGACTCAGGAATCAGACCCATGTCTCTTATGTCTCCTGCATTGCAGGTGGGTTCTTTACCACTAGTGCCACTTGGGAAGGATGCTTTTAGTTGCATCTTAAATTTAAATTTGCTCAAATGGTTAAAAAAAATCATTGGGTCATCTTTCCCCTCTGTCTTCAGCTAGATACCTGTTTCCAGGAGAATGCCAGGTACTGATTAACTTAAATGTATTGTAGGTTATTAAGACCAATCACAATGAAAGGGAAATGGATTTTGCTGATTGGTTTATGTCAGTCTTAGACCATATCAGGAGCTGGGGGTAGCATCACTTTTACCCAGAAACATTCTGTTCCACAATGAAAGTGGAGTAGACTTGATAATGGAGGTAGAACCATAATGTCCAGTACATCTGTATTTTTAGTTTTGGAAGTTTATTGCTGAGGGATTTTTCTCATCTGTCTCATATTTTTGTATCAAAGAAAAATAGAAGCAAGTATTATTGAAAGATTAGAAAGTCTAAATTAAAAAAAAATGTCAAGCTATCTGCAGTTGTTAGGGACAGTCCCCTTTGGATCTCTTGTTTCTGCATGTCTCATGGACAGAGGCACTGATTGCCTTTGTTCCACATCACATTTTCAAAGAGGTTTATACAGTAAACATCCTTGGAAAATGGAGATGGCATTACCCTCTGTGGCAAAGGTCAGGGATGCTTACTGCCCTTTATAAAATATGTGGATGCCCTAAACTTGGGGCCCCTCACTTGTTTGGCACCACCTGACCTACTTTTCTAGCTCTCTGGAATTGGAACTTGGGGAAATGGCACAAATACTGATAAACACTGGCTGCTGATATTGCCATCAGTAATATATGGTTCTTTGCCTCTGACCAGGATTCTCCTTTCTTCTATCAGCATCTATGAACCTGTGGCAAGGTAACCTGTTAGCCTGCAAGTAGGGTAAATTTCAGACTCTTCACAGTTCTTAACTGCCAAATATGATAATATGTGAAACAGACAAGTATTCCACCTTTGATATTTCCTTTAGTAGATACATGTAAAACTTTACCCTCTACTAAAACTGCTATATGGAAGCCACAAAATTACCATATTTGCTGATTTTCCTGGACTGCTAGCATTTCCAGGAGATTGCTACATCAAAAGAGTCACTCTCTACTCATGCAATGAATTCCAATCCAAGGTTCCTTGTATTAAGTCCATACCACACTTTTTGTATCATTTCATTATTTGGCTGGAAGAATTAGTCAAAAGAAAAATCGGGGTGACAGTTTTTCCCTGTATATAGATTCTCTAAGCAAAGTCTTACCAGGACTCCTGGCATTGTTCTAGGTAGTACTTTAAATTTTAGCAAAGGAAATACTTTGAGGCCCACTTTTTGCTTCAACAGTACCTGCCTTGCTTTGCTTTTCAATTAATTTTAGAAGCAACTGGCCTGAGGTTTGATTTGTACCCAAGTTCAACTACTTAAACTTATTTATAGTTTTGAATAACTGATCTTGCAATTTTACACTTAATATCCTAATACTATATAAGTTGGTTTATATAGTTAAATCACTGTGACCATACTTTTGTCAATTAGTAAAGAGTAATTTGATAGGCTTGCTTTCACTGTAACCCTCTTCTACATGGAACAGAAGAGAGGCAATTTCTCTTTGGGTCCTTAAATGCTGCCTTCTGTGTACTTTCTCCATTTACCTCTCTTCGTCTTCTGAGCAAGCTTTCCTTTGGGTTCCTAATACCTCCCACCCCTACTTACTCATTTCTCTCCCTTCAAGAATCAATTTTCAGAAGAACTTACACAAGTGTAAATTATTAATAATGTTTAGTATTACCATATAACATCTCCTTTCAAGTACTGCTCAAACCCTAGTCATAAGCATGGATTTTTAGTTAAACAAACACAAATTATAAATATCAGAAGAGCTTTTAGGGCTTGGGGGAGTATTCCTGGTACCCAGAAAACATACCATGTAACATCTACTTTTAACTTCTAATGATAAGATAATCTTACCTTATCTCAATTTTTCCTTCTATAAAATGAAAATACTGCTCTCTGCTTGTACTTATAATAAAGATTTTAAAAAAAAGGTTTGAGTAAAAATAAAGTATAACATTTTAAGCCTTGATTCTCTCCTAGAGGAAATTACCATTCTTTATATTAAAAAAAAAAAAAAAAAAAAACGTAATAGAGCTTTGCTTTTAGTTTGTGCTTTGTGACCCCATGAACTGTAGCCTGCCAGGCTCCTCTGCCCATGGGTTCTTCAGGCAAGATACTGGAGTGAGTTGCAATTTTCTACTCCAGGAGATCTTTATGACACAGGGATCTAACCAGTATCTCTTGTGTCTCTTGCTTTGGCAGGTGGGTTCTTTACTACTGTGCCACCTGGGAAGCAGTTTGTGCTACAGTAGCTTATGGTTTCTGGCTTGATGCTTTCTTTGTAGGAAGGTGTATTCCTGCCAGGCAGGCTCTCTGGCTGCCCAGGAGTGGGATGCTTGCTCTTGAAATTGCGAATTCAGTTGTTGTTGTTTTCTTCTTTTGTCTGCACCATGCAGCATGCAGGATCTTAGTTTCCTGAACAGGGATCAAACCTGCAGCCCCTGCAGTGGAAACGCAGAGTCTTAACCATTGGACTACCAGCGATGTCCAGAGAATACAGCTTTTGATAACTTCACAGACAACCTGTTCTTTTGTGAGTCTTGAGATTTAATAGATACTGGGATGCAATTACTGGCAAAGGTTAACAACAAATACAAAATAAAATGATCAGTGCTCGGGTATGCAACTTCAGTTCAGTTCAGTTCAGTCACTCAATCGTGTCCAACTCTCTGCGACCCCATGAATCACAGCACGCCAGGCCTCCCTGTCCATCACCAACTCCCAGAGTTCACCCAAACTCATGTCCATTGAGTCGGTGATGCCATCCAGCCATCTCATCCTCTGTTGTCCCCTTCTCCTCCTGCCCCCAATCCCTCCCAGCATCAGAGTCTTTTCCAGTGAGTCAACTCTTCACATGAGGTGGCGCAAGTATTGGAGTTTCAGCTTTAGCATCAGTACTTCCAAAGAACACCCATTGAGGTCATTATTGGAGGCAGAGCATAGGATAAATGGTTATGGCACAGGCTCTGGAGTCTGACTGCTGACATCACATCTTGGGTATGCCTTTTATTAGCTGTGTGACCTTGGGCAAGTCACCCACCCACCTTGCAGAATTGCTATGAAGATCAAATGAGTTAGCACACATAAAGTATTTAGTACAAAATGAACACAATATAAATATTGTTAAATAATTGAAAAAATAGTAAACCATGGAGAAAGAGAAGAAAGTTTCAAATATGGACCAAAGTCCTGAAGGATAAAATCTGATTTAAAAAAAAAAAAAAAAGTTAGTATGTTGATGTTTATTGATGTTTGTAATGAACCACAGCCCTGCCTTGAATTCACAAGAAGAAAGAAAATTTATATTAGAGACATTTACTCTATAGTCCTGAATGTAATAAAACTGAGCATAAAATGTTTTAAACTTGTTGATAATTCTCATATTAGTCTCGTATCTTTTATCTGAATGAGATAATATACAATTTTACATACCTATTATTGTGCCACATAGACTACAAATGCCCAGTAAATTCATAGATGTTCATGGCCACCCATGCAGAAATGAAATATTTAACTACAAGAATATCTTGTGCTTAGGAAGCTATTTGCTGACATCTCTTCCTCTGATATTTGGTGAACATGCAAAGTGATTTATGCACAACTTGAAGGAAATGCTCCCATAGTGACTTTCAGAATATTTTGAGAATACTAGTAATACATATTTTAAAAGTGCTTTCTACTGTGAAGTTTTTCAATTTTTTTGTTTGTTTTATCATGTAAAAGCACATTAGGCAAACTAATCATCTGGGGAACTCCTTAGTTTATCTCATCAAAAACAGTAAGAGTCTCCGGGTGTCTATTTTTAATAATAAAGCAGATAAATTGTGATATGTATTAATTATGGTTATTAATTTAACTTTTGTTAAAGGAAAGATTCATTGTTATGCTTTTTATGTAGAACAGTCCTTTATTACTTTTAACTAACATTAAACATTTCCATAGTAGAAATTTAGTTTAGTTCAGTTACAGCAGTTATTAAAGAAAATTAAGCATTTTCTTTTTGTATTTATATAAAACTAACTACAGTTGCCCCTTTTGGTAATAAAACCAGATATATCAGAGTTCAAATTTGCCAAAGAGATGAACAAAAAGATGACAACTTGTGTTCCAAGTGAGTTTTTAATTTTAAAAAGAGTTTCTTTAAATAGTTGCCCTCCTATTACATGTCAGCATTAGTTGTAGATCACTCTTCTTAACAAAATTTAGTGGGCCAAGAAATCTAAACCTTACATGTTAGATGTCACTGCTAATTAGAGTTCAAGCATGTATAAAGTTATAATGTAAGTCAATGGGAAATTATAATTTCCAGACTTAATTTTCATATTACATATATGATGTAAAATGAAGAAGGTTCATACCATATGCCTTTAAAATCAGATTTGAGGGACAGAATGTTAGGATATACTGAAGAACTCAGAGTTATTGGAGGGAAAATTATGTCAGTGGTTCCATCTCTAGCCACAATTGGTATTATAATGTTAGCAGTTTATGTGAACTTTAATATTCAAACATATTTTCACATGCTTGCTACTGCTGCTGCTAAGTCTCTTCAGTCGTGTCCGACTCTGTGCGATTCCATGGACTGCACCCTACCAGGCTTCTCCGTCCATGGGATTCTCCAGGCAAGAACACTGGAGTGTGTTGCCATTTCCTTCTCCAATGCATGAAAGGGGAAAGTGAAAGTGAAGTCGCTCAGTCGTGTCTGACTCTTAGCGACCCCATGGACTGTAGCCTACCAGGCTCCTCCATTCATGGGATTTTCCGGGCAACTCCAGTACTGGAGTGGGTGCCATTCACATGCTTAGATGGTGTTTATATTTTTCATGCTAAAAATTTGATGCTGAAGTTTTGTGAAATAATTAATAGTCACTTTTGCTGATTGCATGATGAAAGCCTCTCACCTGACTGATAACTCAGCCATTAAAACAAAATATATGGGGGTAAAGTTTTATATAAAAGCAAATTTTTCTCACTGGTGCATATTGGCTAGGCCACTTTGATATTCAAATGCATAAGAGTTAGAATTAATATTATAAAAATTGGGACCTAGAACCCAACAACATGATCACATTTAACATTATTGATTATAGCTGAAGTAAACTACATAGCTGAGGGTTAGAAAAGTTAAAGTTTGCTTTGTCAAGGGATCATTTACTATATTCTATGTGATTGTGGAATTTCTAATTTTTTTAGCTTAATTCCAAGGCTAGCAGAATTCTTCCTGCACATCTCAGTTCTTCCAGAAATGTTAATTGGCACACCTAAACAAGGAGGGTAAAACTATGTCTGAAAAAGGATATTAAAAACTAGTATTCCTATGTGTTTTATACAAGTGTAAATAATCACTTCATGGGAAATAGATGAGGAAAGTGTTAGACTTTATTTTAGGGGGGCTCTAAAATCACTGTAGATAGTGATTGCAGCCATGAAATTAAAAGACGCTTACTCCTTGGAAGGAAAGTTATGACCAACCTAGATAGAATATTAAAATCAGAGACATTACTTTGCCAACAAAGGTCCATCTAGTGAAGGCTATGGTTTTTTCCAGTGGTCATGTATGGATGTGAGAGTTGGACTGTGAAGAAAGCTGAGCACCGAAGAATTGATGCTTTTGAACTGTGGTGTTGGAGAAGACTCTTGAGAGTCCCTTGGACCACAAGGAGATCCAACCAGTCCATACTAAAGGAGACCAGTCCTGGGTGTTCATTGTTCATTCAGCTAAAGCTGAAACTCCAATACTTTGGCCACCTCATGCAAAGAGTTGACTCATTGGAAAAGACTCTGATGCTGGGAAGGATTGGGGGCAAGAGGAGAAAGGGACGACAGAGGATGAGATGACTGGAAGGCATCACTGACTCAATGGACATGAGTTTGAGTGAACTCTGGGAGTTGGTGATGGACAGAGATGCCTGGCGTGCTGAGATTCATGGGGTCACAAAGAATTGGACATGACTGAGCGACTGAACTGAACTGAAGTGAAATAATACTCTATTATCTTTTGAAAACTATATATGTATATATATAGTTACCATAGTCATATATAACATATATAGTTAGAGTTTTTCACCCAAATCAGGATACATAGTCTTAAAATATGATGACCAGCTTACTTCCATGCACAATCAATAATCTGTGAGTATCTAATTTGGGTGCTAAAAATAAAATCTCATGGAAAGAATACTATCCATGATCCTTTTGTTATCATATTTTCTCAGAGAATGTATCTGTTACACATGTCAGGCCTAAAGGTCATTAATAATTATAAGGGCTATTATAAAATCAATTTCATTTGCTAGTAATGTTGAATTACTAGGAAAAGAGTAAGTTAAAAAAATTATGAGATTTGATTTTAATTTTTTTGCAAAAATGATCATTTATACGTGTATGACTTCAGTAGTTGCAGCACATGGACTCAGTAGTTGCTGCTCCAGGGCTCTAGAGCACAGGCTCTGTAGTCATGGCACATGGACTTAGTTGCCCCCAGCATGTGGGATGTTCCCAGACCAGGGATCAAACCCATTTCTCTTGCATTGGCAGGCAGATTCTTTACCACTGAGCCACCAAGGAAGCCCCTGAATTTACTATTTGTAGATTTTTTTATTATGGCCATTCTGCTTGGTGTGGGGTGATATCACATTGTGGTTTTCCTTTGTTTTTCTCTACGAGTAATGTAGAGCATCTCTTCATGTGTCTGTTGGCCATCTGTATATCTTTTTTGGAGAAATGTCTATTTAGGCTTTTTGCTCATTTTTTGAATGTTTTTTTTGTTTTGTTTTGTTTTTATTGAGCTGTATGAGCTGTTTGTGTATTTTGGAAATACAGTGTTTGTTGGTTGCATCGTTTGCAAATATTTTCTTCCAGTCCATAGATTGTCTTTTTGCTTTGTTTCTGGTTTCCTTTGTGGTGCAAAGGTTTATAAGTTTGATTAAGTCCCATTTGTTTATTTTTGTTTTTATTTCTTTTGCTTTGGAAGGCTGACCCAAGAAATATTTGTATGATTTATGTCAGAGAATGTTGTGCTTGTGTTCTCTTCTGGGAGTTTTATAGTGTCATGTCTTATACTGAAGTATTTAAGCCATTTTGAGTTTATTTTTGTCTGTGACGGTATGTTCTAACTTCATTGATTTACATGCAGGTGTCCAACTTTCCCAACACCACTTGCTGAAGAGACTGATTTTTCTCTATTGTGTATTCTTGCCTTCATTGTTGGAGATGAATTGACTGTAGGCATGTGGGTTTATTTCTGAGCTGTCTATTCTGTTCCATTGATCCATATATCCTTTTTTTTTTTTTTTTGGCCAATATCATGCTATTTTGATTACACAGCTTTGTAATATTGTCTCAAGTCTGGGAGGGTTATGTCTCCAGTTTTGTTCTTTTTCCTTAGGATTAGAAACATGAAAGGGTTCTGGGGAGGGATCTGACCTAAGGATTCTAAGATTTTTTTTTCCTACTTTGTAAAAGTCTTCTGTTGCACTGTATATAAAGTACATCCACTCTTCCGGACAAATTATCAGACTATACAGTTTGATTTTCTTTAGAGCACTGCTGCTGCTGCTAAGTCACTTCAGTCGTATCTGACTCTGTGTGACTCCATAGACAGCCTCCCACCAGGCTCCCCCGTCCCTGGGATTCTCCAGGCAAGAACACTGGAGTGGGTTGCCATTTCCTTCTCCAATGCATGAAAGTGAAAAGTGAAAGTGAAGTAGCTCAGTCGTGTCTGACTCTTAGTGACCCCATGGACTGCATGCAGCCTACCAGGCTCCTCCATCCATGGAATTTTCCAGGCAAGAGTACTGGAGTGGGGTGCCGTTGCCTTCTCCGCTTCAGAGCACTAACCAAAATTAATTAGTAACCATCCTCACTTTTATACATATCTTCAGCTCAGTTCAGTTGCTCGGTCATGTCCAACTCTTTGTGACCCCATGAACCACAGCACACCAGGCCTCCCTGTCCATCACCAACTCCCAGAGTTCACTCAAACTCATGTCCATTGAGTTGGTGATGCCATCCAACCATCTCATCTTCTGTCGTCCCCTTCTCCGCCTGCCCTCAATCTTTCCCAGCATCAGGGTCTTTTCAAATGAGTCAGCTCTTTGCATCCGGTGGCCAAAGTATTGGAGTTTCAGCTTCAACATCAGTCCTTCCGAGAACACCCAGGACTGATCTCCTTTAGGATGGACTGGTTGGATCTCCTTGCAGTCCAAGGGACTCTCAAGAGTCTTCTCCAACACCACAGTTCAAAAGCATCAATACTTTGGCACTCAGCTTTCTTTATAGTCCAACTCTCACATCCATATAGGACTACTGGAAAAACCATAGCCTTGACTAGATGGACCTTTGTTGACAAAGTAATGTCTCTGCTTTTTTAATATGCTGTCTAGGTTGGTCATAACTTTCCTTCCAAGGAGTAAGCATCTTTTAATTTCATGGCTGCATTCACCATCTGCAGTGATTTTGGAGCCCAAAAAAATAAAGTCTGACACTGTTTCCACTGTTTCCCCATGTATTTGCCATGCCATGATCTTAGTTTTCTGAATGTTGAGCTTTAAGCCAACTTTTTCACTCTCCACTTTCACTTTCATCAAGAGGCTCTTTAGTTCTTCTTCACTTTCTGCCATAAGGGTGGTGTCATCTGCATATCTGAGGTTATTGATATTTCTCCTGGCAATTTGATTCCAGCTTGTGCTTCCTCCAGCCCAGCGTTTCTCATGATGTACTCTGCATATAAGTTAAATAAGCAGGGTGACAATATACAGCATTGACATACTCCTTTTCCTATTTGGAACCAGTCTGTTGTTCCATGTCCAGTTCTAACTGTTGCTTCCTGACCTGCATACAGGTTTCTCAAGAGGCAGATCAGGTGGTCTGGTATTCCCATCTCTTTCAGAATTTTCCACAGTTTATTGTGATCCACACAGTCAAAGTCTTTGGCATAGACAATAAAGCAGAAGTAGATGTTTTCCTGGAACTCTCTTGCTTTTTTGATGATCTAGCGGATGTTGGCAATTTGATCTCTGGTTCCTCTGCCTTTTCTGAAACCAGCTTGAACATTTTGAAGTTCATGGTTCACATATTGCTGAAGCCTGGCTTGGAGAATGTTGAGCATTACTTTACTAGCATGTGAGATGAGTGCAATTATGCAGTAGTTGGAGCATTCCTTGGCATTGCCTTTCTTTGGGATTGGAATGAAAACTGACCTTTTCCAGCCCTGTGGCCACTGCTGAGTTTTCCAAATTTGCTGACATATTGAGTGTAGCACTTTCACAGCATCATCTTTTAGGATTTGAAATAGCTCAACTGGAATTCCATTAACTTCACTAGCTTTGTTCATACATATCTTAACCTGATCTTTTTGTTAGTTCCTCAATTAACATGTAAATACCATGAAATCAGTAAACATGCCAGTCTTCCTCAGGCACATATGAATCAGGAACATATGGAAATAAAACAAAATCAACAATAATAAGAACAATAAAAGCAATTACATATCCTACAAATAAAATACCCCAGTACTCTTTCTAATTCATGATTCTTTCTTTACCAAGGTCACATCTAAAGTTTATCATGACTGTTAAAGAAGTTTAAAAATGCTATTATTTCAATTATTGGAATTTTATTTTTAGGATTTGTGATTATTGTTATTGCTCTGTGTCCATCTGCTCTTCTTTTGTATTTGACTGTAAAAGACAGTGAAAACGTTGGCTTAAAACTCAACATTCAGAAAGCAAAGATCGTGGCATCTGGTCCCATCACTTCATGGGAAATAGTTGGGGAAACAGTGGAAACAGTGTCAGACTTTATTTTTTGGGGCTCCAAAATCACTGCAGATAGTGATTGCAGCCATGAAATTAAAAGACACTTACTCCTTGGAAGAAAATTTATGACCAACCTAGACAGCATATTAAAAAGCAGAGACATTACTTTGCCAATAAAGGTCTATCTAGTCAAAGCTTTGGCTTTCCCAGTAGTCATGTATAGATGTGAGAGTTGAACTATAAAGAAAGATGAGCACTGAAGAATTGATGCTTTTGAACTGTGGTGTTGGAGAAGACTCTTGAGAGTCCCTTGGACTTCAAGGAAATCAATCCTGGGTGTTCATTTAAAGGACTGATGCTCAAGCTCAAACTTCAATACTTTGGTCACCTGATGTGAAGAACTGATTTTTGAAAAGACCCTGATGCCAGGAAAGATTGAGAGCAGGAGGAGAAGGGAATGACAAAAGATGAGATAGTTGGATGGCATCAGCGACTCAATGGACACGAGTGTGAGTAAACTCCGGGAGTTGGTGATTGACAGGGATGCCTGGTGTGCTGCAGTCCATGGGATCGCAAAGAATCCTACACATCTGAGCAACTGAACTGAACCTAACTGACAGTTAAGTGTCCTGGTTTGACAGCATTTGCATTTTATTTGGAGAAGCAAACAAAAAACTATGTTAACAAACAAATAACTATGAACATTTCAGATGATATTTAGTGCTTTGAAGAAAAAAAAGCAGTAGAGTGATGGGTAGTATGGTGATTTTCTTGGAAAAGGGAGTGGACTTTATGTAGAGAGACAGCAGAAAAGTTGTACAAATCTTAAGATGGAAGCAGAGCCCTCTCAGAGTCTTTAGGGCATATTCTCCCGGTAGAGCGCTGTCTTTCCCCTCAGATCTGATTTGCTGCTATTAGAAGGTCAGTGTACTTTACTTACCTCCAATATTTCAGCAAGTCTTACTTGTCCATAATGCACACTCCCACTCTTAGAGGGCTTCCCAGGTGGTTCAGTGGTAAAGAATCTACCTGCCACTGCAGGAGATGCAGGAGATGTGGGTTCCATCCCTCGGTTGGGAATACACCCCGGAGACAGATATGGCAACACACTTCAGTATTTTTGTCTGGAAAATTCCATGAGCACAGGAATGTCGTGGGCTACAGTCCATGGGGTTGCAGAGAGTTAGACATGACTGCGCACATATGCAAGCAAGCAAGCATTCTTCTTGGAGCTACATGAAGTGAAGTAAACCAACCATTTTCAAAGGAGAATACAATTTGCAGAAAGTCAGCTCACAAGACTGACCACTGTTTATGCAGAAAAATTCATTAACTAGAAGAGGATGGTCTCCATGACAGAATAGAAAACATTTTTATAGTCAAGTTTTACAGCTGAAAAACCTTTACTCTCCCTTCCCCCCGAAATAAAAGCTAAATTCAAACCTAAGATACAAGGGCAGTATTTTCCAAAATATTTTTCTCACACCTAGAGCTCAAGGTATAGTATTAGTTTAAAACACAGATTCCTAGTCCCAAGCCAGACTTAATAATTCTGGGAATGGAACCTAGGAATCTGTATTTTTGTCAGTTATCCACAATGAAACTTTGCAAGTATAAATTTCATAACCACTATTAAATAGTGACTCTTCTTATTTTAGGGTATCTGTTACTCAAATTTATTTCCTATGATTTAGATTTTACATGAGCTAAAGTTTAATCATGTAATGAAATGACTATGGTAAACTAAAAAAAATTATTCAGAAGTTTAAACTGAGATGAATTATAAAATAGTGGGTCGTTCAGTTTTCTTACTAGAGCTTTGAAAGCTATGAATTAGACAGGGAGGCCTCCAATCATAAAAACATATATTACTGCCTTCTGATGAATGCAAGATACTTACTGATTCTATTGTGGGACATTTTCATAACATGTTCAAGTTTCATTTTGAATTGAAAGAGTTAAGCATTTGAAGCACCTAATGGCAGATCTAATTCTCAAACAAACCATCTATAATGTAAAACAGAGGGTTCAAATCTTCTCCCTTTATGGTGAGATTCTTTTTTTAACGAAGTTCAGTTTTCTTAGTGCAAAGTACCGGGTAACCCCCCAAAGAAAACAAAGTGAAACTCCCAAAGTACTGAGTAAAGCCAGGTTCATGACTGCTGTCACAGAGTTTGCATTCTCATGGAGCGACACATCATAATCAATAAAAATCACAAATAAACATACAGTTATAAATTGACTTTGTCTACAGTTAATAATCTAAATTTTCTATGAACTCCATCTGACAAAAATGAATCCAAAGTAATCAGGCCCTTCCATGTGACAATAAAAATTACTACAGGGATTGTCAGCCCCATATTTTGTTTTGACTTAGTTTAATATTTATCTCCTGAAAGTGTCATGTTTCTCTCTCTGTCACATAATTTATCTGTAAGAACATCTGTTGTGTGTGTTCGAGACGTCTGTGAAATGATTAATTTGACAAAAGGTTTTGGAAATAGCTAATAACAGCAATGAGCCTGTAGGGCATGATCATTCAGTGCTGTGGTTAGAAATGGTCTTCAGTATTCCTGAAGGGTCTCATGGGTTGCGAATTTTATTCTGTTGGAAAGTAAAGCAGTAGTTTTATTTTTGTTCCTGATATTCCAAGACTCAACTAGCTTTTCCAAAATGGGGGATTTCACAAGCCAGTTTAAACCAGGTCTTCTGAAAACAATGTAGCTGCATCCTCTATGGGGTGGAAAGGCCGCTGCTTGTGCCTGTGAACTTCAGCCATGAGTCTGTGGAATTTCAGCTTTAGCAGAAGTGTTGCTGCTGCTGCTAAGTCGCTTCAGTCGTGTCCGACTCTGTGTTAGATTGCTTTAATTTTGTAGAAGCAGTGATTTGTGTTTTTAAAAATTGCATCCACTTATTTATAAAAATGTGAAAATCATGAGACTTGGGCTTGCCTGTCTTAATATCTTTGACTCAGAATAAACATGCCAACTAGAGGAAGCAGTTGCACCAGGAGTGATTATGAATTCATGAGTGCGCTAGGGCGATAAGCCATCTCTGAACCAGTCACCTAATGGCAGTTCCTATCTTGTTGCACATCCACTCACACTGTTGATACCGTGAGATGCACTCCTTCCCTTACCCTGCTTAGCACCCGCATCCTGAGTGCTAAGTTATGGATATTCAGGAAGAGCACTGGGAGGGTACGTGGCATTTCTGTGTCAGCTGAGACAAAAGATTTGACACATGCCGTCAGTTGGCATTGACTCAGGTGTTCTAGGCTGCCTTCAATAATGTGATGTGAGAGCAACAGTAAAAGCTGGGTCGGGGGAGAAATTGGGTTTTACAACTCCACGATTAAAAAAAGAGTTTGAACCTGTCAAAACACCTTTCAAACTTTCTCATAACCTGCTTCCTAAGTTACGATCCCAGAGGAAAATTAGCTGGAGAGAACTGTTCTGCTGTCCAATGTCAGTACTGGGGGGCAGGTAGCTAGTACCTGGCCATTTCTCTCTCTCCCTATTATGTACAGTTCAGTATTTGTATAATTTATTTCTTCATGCATATTTCATTGTTATTAATCATCATAAATAAGTTGCATCTTTTAATAACATAGAGGTTGAAGAAATAGACTGTGTCAGTGTGTGACAGTGCTGCAGTCATCATTAAGGGGATTTATTATTTTGGGGGAAAAAGCAAGTAAAAAAGACTCAGCTCAGTAGTCAAAAGTGCAATTTGGGGTTTATTGTGCAAAAACCTAAAGTGGAAACGGTTCTGAAACTGTTTAACATATATGTAATTCAAACAAGCTTCTTTACAAGGCCTTCAGTGCATTCATGCTAGCACAACAAAGTTCTCTGCCCAAGTTATTCCTTTCAAGCTTCCTAGTTTAAGCACAACATGAATACCTTGGCCATAGGAACTCAGTGAAGCAGCAAACACTGAGCTCAGTATCTCTCCTACAAATAGCAGGATTCTGGAAGCCTCCTTTTGCTCCCTTCAGAGGCAGTTAATAGTTTTGAATACACCTGGAGATTATTAATCCTGGGAGCGACCTCCAAGCAGCAGGTCACATTTCACTTTGGTAAGAAACCAATAAAAGAGAGAATTTTTTTAATGTAGGCAATTTTTATTTTAATATTTTTTGCCTGAAAACTGTTCTACCTTCCTTTGGCAAAGAAATAAAAATTTCCAGGCTAGGGAGCTTCAATGTATCCTATGAATATTACATTTTTACCTCGATTTAACTGTTTCAAACAGGGGGGAAAAAAAAAAAAAGCTTGAAAACCCACGTCAGGCAGGGTGGTTTTGTTCTCTGGAGTTTACCTGGAGAGATGGCCACCGTGGAAACAGGGCCAGCATGCATCAAGAAAGGCACTCTTTTCAAGGCTGCTGTATGATCACTGACTCATAGTCCCACCAGCTCAGCATGGGCTTAGGTACTTTTGATTTCTGGTTTGAGTCATAATTGAAGAATGGACAGAATGTATCATCAACTTGGTAAGGTGACTTCAAACTCTTAAAAATTGGTGTTCTCACTTAAAATTTAAATGCAGATTTCTTACCACACTGTATAATAGGGTTTACTATAAATCAATGCTCTTAACCCTGGCTGCACATTAGTATCGCTAAGGGAGCTTTTAAAACAGTAGGAATGTCCAGTCCCGCCCAGTATCTGATTTTAATTGATCTGATGTGAGGCTCAGAAATTTTTTTTAAAAGCTTTTTGGATGATTCTAATGTGCAGCCTGAGGTTGAGAATAACTGCTCTAAAAGCAGAATAAATATGGAAATTATTTTGATCATTTGCCCAAGTATATTTTATGTTTTAGTTTTTGAGACCTAGGGAGGGCATTCACTGATACATTACATCTTGAATCTTAGTTTAGAGAGTTTTGAGACCGTGAATCATTTGTATTTTTTTCTTATTCTCTCCATTTTTGTGTTTTATTTTCTTTTCCCCTGTCTCTTTGGCACGCACACACTCACACCCACACCCGCATACACCCTAACATCACCCCACACCCCACACACAAATAAGCATACACAAGCACTTTGGTGTTACAATTGTTGTTGTTGTTTTACTTTGGAAATGTATAAAATGTGAAAGTGCTTTGTATTTCATTCAGGTTAACCAAAAACTTATTCTTTGTCTTACTTCGGTCATCCTTTGTTCACCAAGCAAGCACTGGTAGGGCATCATGTAATTAAGAAAGGGGGGAAAACATTTCCCAACCCATGACAACAGCACATGATAATTGACATTTAAAAATATAGTACCATGCATAATATCGATATTTATCTCAATTCCCAGGTGAAGCAAGGAACTGAGGTAAATGCTTTAAAAATTCACCCAAATTGTCCTATCAATTATAATGAGCATGAGAACTTTTTGTTTGAGTATTTGGGTAATTTCATATTATTTTGACTAAATGCACAGAAGTAATATTAGTAGTCAAATCAAAGTGAAGGTGAAATAATGTCTGGTTCATATTAAAGGAGAAAAATAAATCTTCTGGATTCATAGGGAAGGAATGTCCCTTGAAAGTCAAGTCCATTCGCCTTCATTTTAGAAATAAGGAAGTTGAGGCTAAGAGAATTTCCAGTTTTTCCCTGTAATTTCTTTGCTTATATTAAGAGCAAAAGCAACTGGCTTCTCTAACAGACAAAAGCAGAGTTTAAAAGTTAGAGAAGTTTATAATTAAGTGATTTATTTTATTATGAGTCCAAATTAAATGATATCCACATGGCTCTGTCACTTAATTTTGTACCTGTGATGGATTTTAAACTGCAAGGAAAAAGTGAATATAGCCATTCGAAGATGTTAATATCAACAAAATTAGAAGTATTTGAAAATCTCTTACAACTCATGATGTATGAATATGTTACCATGTAATTATCTAGAGCTCTGTACCTTGAAACAGAGCGAAGGTAAGTGCCTGTGATTAGGCCTCATTATACATACTGAACCTATTACAACACATCTCATCTCAAAATGGATTTATAGTAATAAATATTCGTATCAAAAATGTATATGAAAAGTAAATATTTGACTTAAAAACTATAATGGTAAAATAAATTTAATCACAAATATGTTAGATAAATAGGTCCTATCTGCTAACAAATACTAAAATAAAAACGTGAGATGTTTGATATATGATCACACACTGATTTTTTTTCCCCTTTCATTAATACTAAATGTTCAAGAGTTTGGTACTATATTTCACTCTCTAATTGAACATTTTAATTTCCAAATGACAGAAACTTCAAATATATTGTTACCATAGTGAGCATTATTTAAAATATTTTAAACATCATGCATATCCAGGCAGAGACTTTTATTCAACAGCATGAATAAAAGATATACTTACATTTGCCAGTGAGATTTGGGCAAAGAATATTAAAACTGCTGAAAGACATTGTTTCTTGGTGCTCTGGAATATAGCTAGAAACACTTAAAAGACCCTAATGAAATGGTCTTCATCTTGGAGATCTAAATAAAATGTCAAAATAAGGTTAAAAGTTCCCATAGTCTCTAAGACACAAATATTGAAATACTTTGAGAAATTTGATTTAATTGGTGTCTGGCACCTACTCAACTGTGAATTATTTACATGGATCCATGTGAAAATCTGGGTATAGATACAGAACTAAAAACTTTTGAGAGTCCTTAGGAACAAGGTAGAAATGAGATCAGTATTGTTTTTTCAGAATAGAATCTTGGACCCATTCTGGAATATTCCAGGAGCCCAAGCAAAGCCTGGAATAAGACTGACTTCTGGGAGAAATTACAGCAGAGTCATCAAGAGATGGACTTTGGGATCCTGCAGACTTAAATCCTAGTCTGAAATCTAGCTTCTTTACCAGTAACCTTTAAGATATTGGCTAAATTACTTAATCTTCCTAAGCCTTTGTTTTCTCATCTATTAAACAGTAACATCTATTTTAAAAGGTTATTGTGCAGATAAAATAAGGTCAATCTATATAGAGGGCTTTGCATAGCACCCACCACATAGTAAATGTACAATTCTACCATTCAACATGTGCTTCTGTGGATCAGTAGGATGGGCTACACAATTTTTGGCACCCAGCAGAAAATGAAATGTGGGTTCCTTGTCCAAAAATCAGGGAAAAGTTCCATTAAAAGTATCAACTATAAAGTCTTTTCTTTCTTCATTCTTCTCTCTTTTGATGTGTCATTATTTTTTGTTTTTTTGTTTTGTTTTGTCTTTTTGCAATTGTTTTAATTAAGAAAAAATTAAAATATTTAATTAGCATGAATTTTACTCATCATTATGTTGTGCAGTGTCAATTTTAAATGAAAGTGTAAGAGCATTTAATCCATATCCAGACTACCCAAAATTTGCATTTCAATTCATATTTCATACCTCATGTATGCATATACTTTGTTTTTAATAAAACAGTAGAAATATTGCAGAGAACTAATTCAACTGTCTTTATTTCACTTCTTAATATGTGCACATTCTATTAGCACTGTCTCCTTTTGTCCTTAGTAAGGGAGGACCAAAGAGAGAAGGAACTGTGTTTTTCCTTATCTTCCCTTTCTTTGTACGTAATTTTCTGTGTTAAGTGATGGACTAGGGAAGTAACATGGTAATAGATTTCCTGGACCATTCATGTTTCTTAGAACTCCATTGTTCTTTGCATTTTTGAAGCGAATTCTGGCTTCTATAGAAAGTGTGGTCTCCTGGGGCGGTCAATGCCCCATTTACCTTACAAGTAAGTAAATAAGAAATTCACTTAATTCTAATAACTTTGAGTCTTCTTGAGTTCCATGTATGTGGGTCTGTCAGAATTTTCTGCTCTGGGACATCACAAACATAATATGAGAATGGGGCCGCAAAGAAGACATATTTTGAGCGAATTTCTTCTACTCACATCATGCTTCATTGTCCCATTACCCTTTACTTAAAAAGCACAAGTTCAAAGATAAAATTATTGTTGTCTAGATGGTGACAGCAGTGTTAAACTAAACAGAAGGCCAAGTGAAGTTGCACAGGTTATGTATCCATAAAGCCAGCCCTTTGGATCAGGTATTGTTTTATGTGCTGAGAAACCATGCTAACAGTTCAGTCCATGCCATTGTTTCATGGAACTTACTAGGAAATGAATAGTTCAGTGAAGAAAATTCAGAAGATGACGGTGTAATTAAGAAAGTAAAATAGGAAGAAGCATTGGTTGACTGTTACAGATCAGTGACTGGATGGGCCACTTTAGATAGGGTTATTAAGAAAGACTTATCTCCAGAGCTGACATGTGAGCAGATACCTGCATGACAAATCATGCTATACAAAGATGTGAGGGAAGCAAGTTGCTGCCAGGAGGAAAAACAGGCACTGTGTTTCTAAGTGGAGAATGTGCTTGGTGAATTTCACTGCTGCTCATAGTGCTGTGTCTGGAATGAGCTGGCACCTTGCTACTTAAAGTGTGATCCCAGGACCAGTACCATCAACATCACTTTGGAGCTTTTTACAAATATAAGAATTACATCCCCCTCTCCTGTGGACACGACTGAGTGACTTCACTTTCATGCATTGGAGAGGGAAATGGCAACCCACTCCAGTGTTCTTGCCTGGAGAATCCCAGGGACAGGGGAGCCTGGTGGGCTGCCATCTATGGGATCATACAGAGTCGGACACAACTGAAGCGACTTAGCAGCAGCAGCAGCTCCAAACTGACTAAATGAAAATCTTCACGGGCAAAATTCTGCATTTTTAGCAAGAACTCAGTGGTTTTGTTTGCACATTACTGTTTGAAAGGGACTTCTGTAAAGGACCAGAATGTGTGAAATCTAATGAATCAGTGAGATGAGCTTGGAGAGAATTTGAGGGCTAGATCTTATAGACTTATTAACCAGAGAAAGGAATTTAACTTTTATTCTAAATGTGAAAAACTATGGAAGAGTTTTAAAGGAGAGTATTTGAGGGCCATGAATAATTTTTAGGCTTGGGAACCATAGAAAGGGTATGCTGCTGCTGCTGCTAAGTCGCTTCAGTCGTGTCCAACTCTGTGCGACCCCATAGACAGCAGCCCACCAGGCTCCCCCGTCCCTGGGATTCTCCAGGCAAGAACACTGGAGTGGGTTGCCATTTCCTCCTCCAATACATGAAAGTGAAAAGTCAAAGTGAAGTCGCTCAGTCGTGTCCAACTCCTAGCGACCCCATGGACTGCAGCCTACCAGGCTCCTCCGTCCATGGGATTTTCCAGGCAAGAGTACTGGAGTGGGGTGCCATTGCCTTCTTCAAAGAAAGGATATAGAAATGCTTAAAAAAAAAGAAAAAAGAGAAATCTGAAACCAGTTCACCACTTTCCAAATTAGGGTTTCTCACTGTTGGAAATGGCATACCATAGTATGCGTGCATGCTCAGTCATGTCCAACTCTTTGTAGATCCCATGGACTATATAGCCTGCCAGGCTCCGTTGTCCATAGAATTTTCCAGGCCAGAATACTGGAGTCAGTTGCCATTTCCGACAGGGGATCTTCCTGACTCAGGATCAGACCCATGGCTCTTGTGTCTCCTGCGTTGGCAGGTGGATTCTTTGCCAGCTGTGAAACCCAGAAGCGGCATAGAACAACCATATACCTCACCCAGGGGTTCTGATCCTGCGCACAGAACAAAGCACAGTGGCTCATTGTGTCACAGTATTGTTTGACATTTACATTTCTCTCTTTTCTACTAGCCAAAAATTCTTCTATAACATAAACCACATTTTGACCTTCGTTTTACCCTAAGGTCCTTGTGTGTGCAATTATGTATTTATTGATTTATGTTGATTGAGAAAGTGTGATGCAAAGATACAGGGAATTTGGATGTTCTTACAGAATATTAGCCTATCCTCAGCTCTCCCTCATTTTCTCATGCTGTGGACATATCAACATAAATAATGCAGTAGCAGGAGAAAAATGATGAAATATTTGAACCTGTGACTTTTAGTTGAATAACCAATATATACTTAATTTTTTAAAGCTTTTTTAAAGGAGACTTTTTACAATTCTTTGTTACTATTTTGGAACTAAGCATTTGTTCTCTGAAATGTGTTACAGGGCCCAGGAGGGCAGTATTGAGAGGCCCATATACAAACCATGCAAATGACAAATGGTTGTCTTCCCTGGCATCCCCTGTCCTTGGACTTGTTTTCAGAACTTCTTGCCATCTTCTTAGACTCTTGGTTCCTAAACTTAGAATCCATCCTTGTCTAGAAAAATTCAAGAGGCTCTCATGCTGCTACTTCCAACTCTGCCCATGGGAAACTTGACCTCCCCTGCCCAGGAGGAGGGACAGGGTCTCATATGCTATTTTCAGTTGTTTCTACTAGTGATTAAAAGCTGAGTTACAGTCAAAGTTGTAACCCAGTATATAAAACTATAAAGGACTATATAAGAATAATTGATTACTATTTTTTTATTTATGAAATATTACAATATTTTGTTTCTCACTGGTTGATTGACATGTTAAACCTCCCTGGCATCCCTGTTTACCCTATCTGAAAGAGGATTATGACTTTTTTTTTTAATTAGTGAATTATAGTTTGATTAGATAGTCTGAATTACATTGTACTATATAAACTTTTATTAAATCTAATTTTATTTCACTGCTGACAACATAGAGAACAAAACAGGTTGGCTATCAATGTATTTATTAATGTGTCAGTGCTGGAATTTCCTTTGACTTTATTAAAAAATTATACTTTAAAGCTGAATCTCTTTGAATCACCCTTTAAAATATTATAACAGGCTCTCTTTTCATCAGTGAAAGTTTTTGGTTTGCCTACATGGATTCACTCTGAGCACATAATCATTTCAGTAACTTGTGAGTAAGTGTCAAACATTCTGTGCTGAAACAGGGTGCCAACTGTGATTGGCTTAATGGATGCCTCTTCCTGTTCCAGACATCCATCATCTCTACGGCTATCTGTCTTCACCAAAGGACTAGGACTTTTCTTCCTTTTTAGCCTAGTCACTAGGTACAATAAACATATTTCTCTTGGAGATTTTATCAGTGTCAGTTTATGAACACAAAATCCCTCAGGCAAAAGATAATCTTCACGTGCTTAGAAGGTTTTTTTTAACATATATATATATGTTTAAAATATATATATATTGATTGCGTTGAGTCTTCATTGCTGCATGCGGGCATTCTCTAGTCGCAGTGAGTCGGGCTTCTCTTGTTGTGGTCCAGGGCACATACGCTTCAGTAGTCGAAGCTTACAGGCTCAATAGTTGTGGTACATGGTCTTAGTTGCTCTGTGGCACGTGGAATCTTCCAGGACCAGGGGTCGAACCCGTGTCCCCTGCACTGACAGGCAGATTCTTATGCACTGTACCACCAGGGAAGTTCAGGAATTTTATTTGTTTCTTTTGCAATATAAATAAAAAATTGAGACTTCTTGCTATTCTAGCCATCAGAGGTGTACCTTTGCTTTTTGGTGCCAGATTTTTTTAAAATCTGGCTTCTCAGGACTTTATATACATCAAATTTTAAGCATTACAAAAGTAGAAATCATATCTGTAAGTAGTAAACTACTAGAAGAAAATAAGCATCAAAAGATGCAACAACCTCACCTAGCTATGTATGCCACCAGTGTAAAATCCTGAACGCATGACAATCCTTTGTGTTCCATTTACTTATACTACAGCTACTCTGAGTACTTTCAAATCTGTCACCATCTCTTGTATGACTTATAAAGCTACACAGCTTCTACCCCTTTACTGAGAAATTTTGCTGCTGAGGCCATTTAACTTCAGGCTAGATTCTGGACCACCTCTTTTTTCTCTTGGAGTGAAAATATCACTGGTTACAAATGAGTCCTGGATCAAGACTTGCCTAGGCCCTCTGACTTGCAGCCTGGAATCTTACTTTCATACCTGAACCTCGACAGTGACTGGAATCATTTGCCTTGGGCCCATATTTTTCTGCTAAAGCTTCCCTAAGCCCATTTGATCAAGCCAATCTCAGTCCACCCAACTTTCCCCACTCCACACAACTTTCCCCACTCCCTGGCAAATGCTGTCACTTCCTTGAGTGCCCATGCAAGTTTAATAAGAACTGATTCTTAGACTTCGTTCTATCACTTCAGCTAACAGTACTCATGTCCTTCCTGTCTTGTGTGGTTCTAGACTTATCTTTAGTTGAATATTCGTATTTCCTTACATTGAACACTAATTCTTGGCCTCTCTCCCATGATCAGTGCCCCGGCCTCTCTCTAACTGTATGAATACAGCTGGATTTTTTTATGGTTAGGCTCTTTGCACACTCATCCTATTGCTTGTGTTTGAACTATGAAGAGGTAGAGGGATTCTTGTCTTCCCTGGTGGCTCAGTGGTAAAGAATCTGTCTGCAATGCAGGAGACATGGGTCAGGAAGTTCCCCTGGAGAAGGAAATGGCATCCCACTCTAGTATTCTTGCCTGGAAAATCCCATGGACAGAGAAACCTGGCAGGCTATAGTCCATGGGGTCACAAGAGTTGGACAAGCACTTTTTCTAAATACCAGACACAAAAATAACTGGAATGGGTGAACATGTTTTTTGTGCTTAAAAAATTAATTTCCTGTTTAGATACAAATAAGATCAAGATAGCTTGTGACCTTAAAACAATACAAATGATTGGGGAAAAAAACACAACAGGAAATAGTGGTTTGGGGCAGAAGTTAAGAACCATAGCTAGTAGAAGCAAAAAGCGAATTCTGTGGCATGATGTAATTTTTATTGTTTCTGATCCTAAAAGTCACTATGAAGACTTGAGTAGTTCTCCCTTGTATTGATTAAAAGGAAGGACACCATGTTAAATCTTAAAGAGAGAAAAGATGACTGACATTTAGTGAATATCTACTTGGGCATGACTTCATCTAGGACACTTTTACATTGTTCAAACACATTCTACTAAGAGATGTCTACAAACTTCAATTTAGCACTTACTGAAATTATACATTTGTTCTCTGTGCCCTGCTAGACAATAAGCTCCTTGAATATAGAGATTTCTTGATCATCTTTCCTTATCATTCATTTTTCTGTTCAAATGTTCACCTCCTAGATGGTATCATTTCTGGCTATTGTTTCTAAAGCAGACATATTCCCCAAGTCACCCACTCATTCTGCTTTATTTTCTTCCTAGTGCCTATCACTTATTTGAATTTATGTTGAATTAGATCTTGGTTTCCTTGTTTATTTTCTGAATATTTTATTAAAATATAAGTTATGAGAATAAGAAATTTGTCAGCCTGGTTCAAAGATTTAACCTTAGTCTTTAAGACCAAGAGTAATACATAGTGTTTGCTCAAAATAAATACTGGGTCAATGATGAACTAATTTTTTATACCTGACTCCAGCACAAGGCATAGTTATGTAATAGATACTCTAAATGTTTGTTGAATTGAACTGAACTTCCAAAGTTATCCTACTGCTGAGGAAATTGTAATGAAGAAAATTAAGTAATTTTCTGAAGGTCACAGAGTTAGTAAGTGGAGAATCTAGAACATGAACCCACATGTGTGCACACATTGTGTATCAGGCAATACTGCTTCAGAGAGCTGTGAGAGTAAAGTCCAGGCATGTGGATTTCTGGTGATGTAGCCTGTGGGCTGCCGTCTGTGGGCTCGCACAGAGTCAGACATGACTGATGTGACTTAACAGCACCAGCAGCTTATTATAGGATGAAGCTTAGAGAATTTTGAGAGATGAATAGTTATTCTCAAATGAGTTTTATACAACGATAGAATGAAAGCCAATTCATGAGTTACTTCTTTGTATTACTAACTGAAAAAAAAAAATTCATAGGCTTTACCAACTAGATGTGAGTGATACAGAGTTAATATTATGTTATAAAAGTTGAACTCAAACTATATTTTCTTTCAGTGGGCCAGCTTGCACATGGAAGTGGACCAAGTGAGTACCTTTTAGAAGGCCTAAATTTTTTTCTTAAAAGGACTCTTGAAATTGCTCCAGTTCTTGAAAAAACTGTACTTGTAAAATGCTTCATTATACAACATGGAAAACGAATTTGTCCTAAAAAAACCGTAATGACAGATTTTAGTAATGGAAGTGAGTTGACCAGAAATGTATCTATGTGCCCTGTGAAATATTTAATTATTTTGAAAAGTAGTTTATCACGATGGCCAATGATGGTGAGTGGGCTGCAAAATGCAGCCAAAGTAGGTGAATGAACTGACCTGTTGAATGAGATTTTTGGTATTTGTTTACCTGAATAATAATGTTTACGAAATGTATGGTAATAAATTTTACTAAGCTGCTGCTTCTGACAATAATTAATAACTACTGTCAGCTGCTTCTGAAAGTCTGCTCTTAGTTAGACATAATAAAGAACATACATTACGAGAATGATTCATGAATTCCTGGTGTAGTGGAAATAACATATGCTATAGAGTCAATCCAACCTAGTTTGAAATTTTAATGATGCCACTTACTAGAGGAAGCTACCTCTCTCCTCTTCATAAAGTTGTGAAAAGGAAACGGAATAATACATGTGAAATATCTACCTAAATATCTACCTAAATCAGTAGATAGGATTCAACAACTCTTCTGTAGCCTGGACACAAACTCCACATTGTGTGCCCTGAGTTTGACTCCAAGCTATAACATTAGTAAAGAATCTGATCTTCATTTGTATCTCTATGGGGGTCGCACAGAGTCGGACATGACTGAAGCGACTTAGCAGCAGCAGCAGCAAGAACATGAACAATACTCTAATTCAAAGCTCACTTTAATATTTCCTAAACACTCTCTTGTTTCCTCCATATTTTTTAAGTTCTCACAGCTTCTCTGATGCCTGTCATTTAACACTGTTATCTCTCAAATAACAGCAACAAATGAAACATATATTTTTCTACACTGAGTTCATGTAATTACTGGATTTGTTTCATTCATGATTGCGTGTGTGTGTGTGCATGCTCAGTCTCATCAGCCATGTCTGACTATTTGGGACCCTGTGGACTGTAGCCCGCCAGGCTTTTCTGTCCATGGGATTCTCCAGGCAGGAATACTGGAGTGGGTTGCCATGGCCTCCTCCAGGGGATCTTCCCAACCCAGGGGTTGACTTATGTCTCCTGCATTGCAGGCAGATTCTTTACCACTTAAGATACCAGGGAAGCCCGGTGTCTGCTAAATGCTGGGGGTGAGTATCCAGTTGCTTATAGGGAATTTCATTGTGATACCTTCTGTGTAATAAAATTAAATCAAGGCATTCAGCCTTCAATCCAAAACTGGGCTGCGTAGGGTTGTTGGAAGTTTTATTTGAGCTTCTCCTAAGCTACCAGTGACTAGAAAACCCTTCCCATGCCAAATTCTTCCCAACATCTCGACTCCAAGCTCCATCACTCAAACTTGTTTTTGCTGTATGGCCAAGATAGTCACAGAGAAAATCAGAGAGATCTTTTGGGGTTACAAAGAAATCCAAATCCAAAGTTGCTTAATAAATCTTAACTAGAATTTGTTTCTTCTTCTTCAGTTTTGAAGTAGAACAAGACCAGTCCTTCAAGTCGTGTTGTCTGCTGATGAAAGGCTTATAGTAAACACAGAGCTGGAGCACTTCCAACCTTCTTACTGATTTTCAGCTATAGATCCCAGCCCCTATGCACTCTGCTGTGTATTTATTCTAGGTAATGTCCAACAAAGAGATCAAGTCAAGATCCCTTTACATCAGAGAATCCTCCCAATATATCCTTATTCAACCTCTGCCATTTCTCAGCATTTAGAAGCCAACACTTTTGCAGCATCTGAATTCCAAGAGTAGCTAATACTTTAAGTCTCTGCTCCTATCCCAGGCCCAGTGTTGCCTGAAATTCTTTGTTTCTGGCAGGAAATAGCCACTGTGAGTCGTTCCAAAGTCTACTTAGGTGCAGACCACAAGATGGCAGCCATGTTCCGGGCCTTTCACTTCTGCAGAAGAGTTGAGCAGCATCCCTGCACCAGTGTGAGTAGCTCTGATAGTGTGTCTTCTTTCCATCAAAACTATATGCCTATAGATATTGAGTTTAAAATTAATTTTCATCTCACAACTTCATGAGCAAATTTTGAAAGTTGTACATGACGTCATAAAAATCTGATTTTCTTCCTAAAAGAGCCATTCTTTCTTCCTAAAATATCCAAGCATTCTTCCTCCAGAACAGAAATTTCAACATCTGTGTTGTGTCACCATGTCTCTCTAATGTTGAAGTTGGATTCTTAGACGCATAACATTTAACGTTTGGACAATGGGCACATTTTCCCCCACAGAATTCTAGCAGTAAGGTGGATGATTTCTCTGACTCAAGCCTAGATGGTAATGTTTTAATCTGAGATGTATTTAAGCATATCACTGAAAAGTCAAACTCTTTAAGGAACATCCAAGACATAAGAGCTAGGATCCAATAAGAATCCACCATTTTTTCTTGCTTTATTGAGAAATACTTGATATATAACGTTGTATAAGTTTGAGGTATATGACATTATGACTTAGTGCACATATATATTGTAAAATGACAACCCCAACTTGGTTAGTTAACACATCCATCACCTGACAGAACTACTTTTTTGTATGGTGGGAACATTTAAGATCTACTGTCTTAGAAACTTTCAAGTATATAATTCATCATTGTTAACTATAATCACCAAGCTGTACATTGCATCTCCAGAAATCACTCATCATATAAGTGAAAGTTTGTGACCTTGGACCACCATCTTCTCATTTCCTGAAACTACCAGACCCTGGCAACTACCATTCCAGTCTCTGTTTCTCTTAGTTTGGCTGTTTTAAAAATAGATTCCACATGTAATTGTTTAGGGTCCCACCGTTAACAGAGTTGTATTCAAGGAAACACAATCACATTTTCAGAAATCCTTTCATTTGTATTTACCTTGCACCCTATCATCTGCTTCTCCCAGGAAATGTTAATAGTTGACTTAGAAAATATGTATATCTATATTCTGAACCCATGTCAAGATTTCATATTACTCTTCAAAGAGCAGGATGATTCCTAACTCCTTTGCCCTCAGAACAAATTTGAAGTCCTTTGTCCTAAACTCTTCAGTTAACCAGATTTATAATCACCTTACTCCTCCTACATAGTTCCCTCCTTTTGCACTCCTCTCTGTGTCTTCAGCTAAGGTACAGGAGGTGTTTGTCATTACTCTCAGATAAGGGACAGAGATCTGTCCTTCCTCAGTCCATGGGGGATCCAGAGTGTACCTCTTTTCCTGCTCCCTCTCTGGTCAATGGATGCAGCAGCATGGATGTGGCATGCATGCATATCGCTCAGCTGTGTTGCAGCTCCACAGTGCTGTCCTATTTTTTCCTTTTCATTTACCCTCTTTCATTTCTTTTCTTTTTCTATGGATATTTCTCTTTTGAACTTTATTTTTTGTTGTTGTTTTTTTTTTTTTTTGGTTGATAGTTGCAAAAAATAAAACAAGGTTGGCTTAATATGAAATACTCAGTTATGGAATAGTGGTTTCCAAACTCAAGTTCATTACCAGAATCTTAGTAAAAAGTTAAAGACTACATCTTGGCAGGTCCATTCTCATAGACTAGTATATCTAGTGTGAGGTTCAGATACCTGTATTTAAAAAAAAAGAAAAAAATACTCCATGGATGATTCTAGTGGCTAAACCCTGTTTAAAGCCTTTTAGCTTTCAATTCCTAGTACCTAACTCAGGGCCTAGTTAGTAGATGTTAAACATATATCATTGCACAGTTCTTAGTTAATTGATAGTGTAGCAAATAGGCCTGATAATTGGTGACATTTGCCACTATGTTGTAAGAGCAGAAAGTTAAACATTCCTCAAGAAAGTGCTTCCTTAGGGTTCAGGATGGGGAGCACAGGTGTGCCTGTGGTGGATTCATTTAGACGTTGGGCAAAACTAATACAATATTGTAAAGTTTAAAAATAAAATAAAATTTAAAAAAAAAAGAAAAATTTGGAGAAAATCTGCGTTCATTAGCAATAAACACGTCTACATACAGCAGAGATTCTCAGATCTTTTAAGATGCTAGGTGAACTTTGAATCTTCAGGGGTTTTGTGTATCATCAAGCTTAGTTGACTCAGCATCCATCCCTTTCAAGTTACTTTTTTATTTTATTTTACTTCAGGGAGCATCTTTGTCGACCAGTGTTATGCAGAAGACAGTTTGGAGAAAGATACTCTAAGACTGGGTGGGGCATTGACAAGGCTGTCTGCTGGTACACATCTGTGTGGGTTCTTTGGATCAAATACTTTCTACTTTGACTACATGTTGGAATTACCTGGGGGATTTTTAAAACTCAGGGAAGTCTGGGCGTCACGCAAAGCCAACTTAATCAAAATCTCTAGAGGTAAGGCCAAGTATTAGAATTTAAAAAATTCTCAGATGATTCTCGTGCTGATGAGGTTGAAAACCATTGCTTAGAAAGCAAAATGCTAGCTATATTCTAAGTTATTGGCTACCAGTAATAGTTAACATTTATTGTTGACTTTGTGCTAAGCATTTTCCTCCTATGTTCTTTAACTAAATCCTCATGGCTTTTTTTTATAATGCAGATCCCCTTATTATCCCCATTTATAGATGATAAAACTAAGGCATTAGGGAAAAAGAGCAGTTTGGCCAAGAACATGCAAGCTGTAAGTTAGGGGCTTCGTGTCTAGGCACTGTGATTCCAGAACTTGGGCATCTAACCAGTACTTCCCTAAACTCTTCTTTTGACAGACTCTGTATGATTAAAACTAATACATTATCTTCACTCACTATACAAAAATGCTAGCAGGAAATAAAACCAACTCTAGTGCTAAGTTCTACCCACAAAATCAAACACTTTAGTATTTTGACCATAGTAATATATTTTTGTGTTTTTTAATCTACTCCATCAGATGACTTATGTTAATAATTGCACATGTAGAACATAACAAAAGTTGTTCCCCATTCTCCCTCCCACATTTGACAGTGAAATATGGAATTGATTTTGGCCAAATCTTCATGCAAGTAAAAATACATTAAGGGCAATTCAGGTAGTCAAAATAACTCAGCCCTACTTTCTCTTAGGTCACAAAACTGTATATGCTGAATTCACATCAACTAAGTATTAAAAAAAATCCTTTAATCTAATTATCATTCCCTATTATTGCCAAACCTCAGTTGAATGGACTCCAAATAATGGAACTTTTAAATAATTGAGGACATTTTTAAACATTTTATTTCTTCCTCATTGAGAAATAAAGGAAGAGCAAGTAATTTGAAATCAGAAGCCTTCAAAGTTGTATGGCTATTATTCCTTCTGTTGAAATTCTATTCCACTAATTATCTGCATATTTAAATAGTGTTAGTTTTCTCTTGGAATCCTTTAGAAATCAATACAGAGCTGTCTGGTATGACCCCAGAACCAGGAAGACAGCTAATTTCCCATTTGGAATTTAGAACATGCAAACTTGTATTGTTGTTTATTATTCTTTCTCTCTTAAACATCCGCACAGCTGCTTCAATTAGACATTAAGTCCCTATGTTCTATACATTCTTTCTATTTTGATTCTCAGCTCCTAGCAATAAACACATAAGGATGGTTGGATTCTGTGGGAGTACAGAACCAATCTCCTGTGCAACTGGTTTTTACAGCTGTGACAAACAAGCAAATTGCTATTCTTAAGGAATTTTAAGGTCATAAATCAATAAAAACTACTAAATTATTATTGACATATGTTTACTATGCAGTATTTACAATGCTATTCTTACTATTTGTTTTGAAATATATAGGCTATAATGTGGCCTCATTCTCTGTGTTTATACTATATTTATGTTACAGGCTATATCCCCTCTCCTCAAATTCATATTTGAGCATCCGTGAAGAGATACCCCATGCCCAAGGTAAGAGAAACCCAAGTAAGACGGTAGGTGTTGCAAGAGGGCACTGGAGGGCAAACACACTGAAATCATACTCACAGAAAACTAGTCAATTTAATCACACTAGGACCACAGACTTTTCTAACTCAATGAAACTAAGCCATGCGCGTGGAGCAACCCAAGACGGGTGGGTCATGGTGGAGAGATCTGACAGAATGTGGTCCACTGGAGAAGGGAATGGCAAACCACTTCAGTATTCTTGCCTTGAGAACCCCATGAACAGTATGAAAAGGCAAATTGATAGGATACTGAAAGAGAAATTCCCCAGGTCAGTAGGTGCCCAATATGCTACTGGAGATCAGTGGAGAAATAGCTCCAGAAAGAATGAAGGGATGGAGCCAAAGCAAAAACAATACCCAGCTGTGGATGTGACTGGTGATAGAAGCAAGGTCTGATGCTGTAAAGAGCAATATTGCATAGGAACCTGGTATATCAGGTCCATGAATAAAGGCAAACTGGAAGTGGTCAAACAAGAGATGGCAAGGGTGAATGTCGACATTCTAGGAATCAGCGAGCTGAAATGGACTGGAATGGGTGAATTTAACTCAGATGACCATTATATCTACTACTGCAGGCAGGAATCCCTCAGAAGAAATGGAGTAGCCATCATGGTCAACAAAAGAGTCCAAAATGCCGTACTTGGATGCAATCTCAAAAACGACAGAATGATCTCTGTTCGTTTCCAAGGCAAACCATTCAATATCACAGTAATCCAAGTCTATGCTGAAGTAACTGAAGTAACGCTGAAGAAGCTGAAGTTGAACGGTTCTATGAAGATCTACAAGACCTTTTAGAACTAACACCCCAAAGAGATGTCCTTTGCATTATAGGGGACTGGAATGCAAAAGTAGGAAGTCAAGAAACACCTGGAGTAACAGGTAAATTTGGCCTTGGAATACGGAATGAAGCAGGGCAAAGACTAATAGAGTTTTGCCAAGAAAATGCACTGGTCAGAACAAACACCCTCTTCCAACAACACAAGAGAAGACTCTATACATGGACATCACCAGATGGTCAACACCGAAATCAGATTGATTATATTCTTAGCAGCCAAAGATGGTGAAGCTCTATACAGTCAGCAAAAACAAGACCAGGAGCTGACTGTGGCTCAGACCATGAACTCCTTATTGCCAAATTCAGACTTAAATTGAAGAAAGTAGGGAAAACCACTAGACCATTCAGGTATGACCTAAATCAAATCCCTTATGATTATACAGTGGAAGTGAGAAATAGATTTAAGGGCCTAGATCTGATAGGTAGAGTGCCTGATGAACTATGGACAGAGGTTTGTGACATTGTACAGGAGACAGGGATCAAGACCATCCCCATGGAAAAGAAATGCAAAAAAGCAAAATGGCTGTCTGGGAGGCCTTACAAATAGCTGTGAAAAGAAGAGAAGTGAAAAGCAAAGGAGAAAAGGAAAGATATAAACATCTGAATGAAGATTTCCAAAGAATAACAAGAAGAGATAAGAAAGCCTTCTTCAGTGATCAATGCAAAGAAATAGAGGAAAACAACAGAATGGGAAAGACTAGAGATCTCTTCAAGAAAATCAGAGATACCAAGGGAACATTTCATGCAAGATGGGCTCGATAAAGGACAGAAATGGTATGGACCTAACAGAAGCAGAAGATATTAAGAAGAGGTGGCAAGAATACACAAAATAACTGTACAAAAAAGATCTTCACAACCCAGATAATCACGATGGTGTGATCACTGACCTAGAGCCAGACATCCTGGAATGTAAAGTCAAGTGGGCCTTAGAAAGCATCACTACGAACAAAGCTAGTGGAGGTGATGGAATTCCAGTTGAGCTATTCCAAATCCTGAAAGATGATGCTGTGAAAGTGCTACACTCAGTATGCCAGCAAATTTGGAAAACTCAGCAGTGGCCACAGGACTGGAAAAGGTCAGTTTTCATTCCAATCCCAAAGAAACACAATGCCAAAGAATGCTCAAACTACCGCACAACTGCACTCATCTCACACGCTAGTAAAGTAATGCTCAAAATTCTCCAAGCAGGCTTCAGCAATATGCGAACCATGAACTTCCTGATGTTCAAGCTGGTTTCAGAAAAGGCAGAGGAACCAGAGATCAAATTGCCAACATCTGCTGGATCATGGGAAAAGCAAGAGAGTTCCAGAAAAACATCTATTTCTGCTTTATTGACTATGCCAAAGCCTTTGACTGTGTGGATCACAATAAACTGTGGAAAATTCTGAAAGAGATGAGAATACCAGACCACCTGATCTGCCTCTTGAGAAATTTGTATGCAGGTCAGGAAGCAACAGTTAGAACTGGACATGGAGCAACAGACTGATTCCAAATAGGAAAAGGAGTACGTCAAGGCTGTATATTGTCACCCTGTTTATTTAACTTATATGCAGAGTACATCATGAGAAACGCTGGACTGGAAGAAACACAAGCTGGAATCAAGATTGCCGGGAGAAATATCAATAACCTCAGATATGCAGATGATACCACCCTTATGGCAGAAAGTGAAGAGGAACTAAAAAGCCTCTTGATGAAAGTGAAAGTGGAGAGTGGAAAAGTGGCTTAAAGCTCAACATTCAGAAAACGAAGATTATGGCATCCGGTCCCATCACTTCGTGGGAAATAGATGGGGAAACAGTGGAAACAGTGTCAGACTTTATTTTTCTGGGCTCCAAAATCACTGCAGATGGTGACTGCAGCCATGAAATTAAAAGACGCTTACTCCTTGGAAGGAAAGTTATGACCAACCTAGATAGCATGTTCAAAAGCAGAGACATTACTTTGCCAACAAAGGCATGTATGGATGGATGTGAGAGTTGGACTGTGAAGAAGGCTGAGCACCGAAGAATTGATGCTTTTGAACTGTGATGTTGGAGAAGCCTCTTGAGAGACCCTTGGACTGAAAGGAGATCCAACCAGTCCATTCTGAAGGAGATCAGCCCTGGGATTTCTTTGGAGGGAATGATGCTAAAGCTGAAACTCCAGTACTTTGGCCACTTCATGCGAAGAGTTGACTCATTGGAAAGGACTCTGATGGTGGGAGGGATTAGGGGCAGGAGGAGAAGGGGACGACAGAAAATGAGATGGCTGGATGGCATCACTGACTCGATGGACATGAGTCTCAGTGAACTCTGGGAGTTGGTGATGGACAGGGAGGCCTAGCGTGCTGTGATTCATGGGGTCGCAAAGAGTCGGACATGACTGAGCGACTGATCTGATCTGATCTGATCTGAACCTCCAGTATTTCAAGATGTGACAGTATTTGGAAATAAGATCTTTAAAAAGACATTTAAATTGAAATGAGGTCATTAGGGTGAGCCCCAATCCAATATGACTGGTGTCTTTACAGTCATACAGGAGATTGGGATACTAATAAGCTTAAAGAGAAGGTCATGTAAAGACACCGGGAGAAGACAGCCATCTGCAAACCAGAGTAGACACCTCAGAAGAAATCAGACCTGCCTGCATCTTGGCTTAGGACTTCTGGCTTCCAGAATTGTGAAAAATTTCATTTCTATTATTTTAATCTGTGATACTTTAAGACAGGTCTAGCAAACTAATCGGAGAAGGCAATGGCACCCCACTCCAGTACTCTTGCCTGGAGAATCCCATGGATGGAGGAGCCTGGTAGGCTGCAGTCCGTGGGGTCGCTGAGGGTCAGACACGACTGAGCGACTTCACTTTCACTTTTCCCTTTCATGCATTGGAGAAGGAAATGGCAACCCACTCCAGTGTTCTTGCCTGGAGAATCCCAGGGACAGGGGAGCCTGGTGGGCTGCCATCTATGGGGTCACACAGAGTTGGACACGACTGAAGCAACTTAGCATCAGCAGCAGCAGCAGCAAACTAATACAATTAATTTAGCTTATTATAGTCTTATGAGCATACTTGGTGTTTCAGGTAAAATAATAATGTGTTACATTTCTTTAGTACTTTTAATATTATTAAGTTTTTCAGCATTCCATATTGTTGTCTCTTTGGGTCTTCATAGCCCCAGGACAGAACACAAGGTAGATCTCAGTTCTAACCTCCTTTCCTGGAATGCAATTTAACCCAAAATGAACAAAACACATGGTGACCTTCTTAATAAATAGGTGTGAGTTTATGTAAAGATGAATTTTTATTTGGGAACTTCTAAAAACTTTCTATTTTAAAATGAAAAAAGAGAAGATTTTTTCCCCAAATATATAAAACAAAATATAGGACTTTAGGAACTAAGTACAGTGGATTCTACTGTCACCCTAAAGCTCAGATGAGCCATTGGAGGGCTGGGTGCAGGGCCTGGCCCTCTTGGTAGGGGATGTCAGATCTAGAGACGTGTGTGGACTCCTTGGGTTTTGAACATTAAAGACTAGGATGCTGTACAAATAATTTTGAAAACTTTTACTGATAACAAACATATATTTTTAATTGGCCTTCAAATATGTTCTTGTAAAGGACTTACACTATGGATATCAATAAGTACCAATAATTTTAAAGGGTCTAATATTGTTGTGTAATAGACATTTTCTGTATTTAAGTATTTCATTTTCGCCCCTCTCTGTTATGCAGTGTCTTGGTTTAGCCCTTTTCTCCTTTGACAGACTTCACATTTCTAAACCGAGCTCTGTCACTTTATCTGTTTAATTTTATAACCTATAAAATGGGTAGAATAATAAACCATGCTTTAATTTAATAATATTGTATTAATAATAAACAGTAATGTTAATTAATATTAATAATAATAAAATAAATTTTATTTAATAAAGCAGTATTTAATAATACTGTTTTCAGGTTGCAAAGAATGAAGCATATCAAGTATTTACTAGCTTCCTAGTCATATTCTAGGAACTCCAATAATGTAAGTTTTATAACAACAATATCATTCAAAGGATCTCTATGTAACTATGTATGAATTCACATAAAGATATTATCTTGAAGATAATTTTCAGTTTTCTTGAAGTACATCTTCAAAATATAATTAAAAGACCTTTAGATAATATAAAGAAATGAGTATTTCAGATCATATAATGAAAGGCATTTATGTGCAATATTTTGTGCAAACTTCAGAAAAACTTTCTGAATAGGTATTCTTAACTCCTTTTTCAGTTCAGTGCAGTTCAGTCCAGTCACTCAGTCATGTCTGACTCCTTGCAAAATTCCAAAGCAAAAAAGAATATACTCTTTCTGTTCCAAGCCTTTGAATCAGTTCAGTTCAGTTGCTCAGTCGTGTCCAACTCTTTGTGACCCCATGGACTGAAGCACGCCAGGCTTCCCTGTCCATCACTAACTCCTGGAGCTTGCTATCACTCCTTTCCATCGCATCAGCGATGCCATCCAACCATCTCATCTTCTGTCATTCCCTTCTCCTCCTGCCTTCAATCTTACCAGCATCAGGGTTTTTTCCAATGAGTCAGTTCTTTGCATCAGGTGGTCAGAGTATCTGAACTTCAGCATTCGTCCTTCAAATGAATATTCAGGACTGATTTCCTTTCAGATTGACTGGTTTGATCTCTTTGCAGTCCAAGGGACTCTCAAGAGTCTTCTCCAACACCACAGTTCAAAAGCATCAATTCTTAAGTGTTCAGCCTTCTTTGTGGTCCAGCTGTCACACTAGGTGGACTTTTGTCCATATGGTAATGTCTGTTTTTAATATCCTGACTAGGTGGGTCATAGCTTTTCTTCCAAGGAGCAAGCATCTTCTAATTTCAAGGCTGAAGTCTCCATCTGCAGTGATTTTGGAGCCCAAGAAAATAAAGTCTCTCACTGTTTCCATTGTTTCCCCATGTATTTGCCATGAAGTGATGGGACTGGATGCAATGGTCTTTGTTTTTTGAATGTTGAGTTTTAAGCCAGGTTTCTCACTCTCCTCTTTCACTTTTATCAAGCTGCTCTTTTAGTTCCTCTTCACTTTCTGCCATAAGGGTGGTGTCATCTGCATATCTGAGGTTATTGATATTTCTCCCAGCAATCTTGATTTCAACTTGTTCTTCTTCCAGTCCAGCATTTCTCATGACGTACTCTGCATATAAATTAAATAAGCAGGGTGACAATATATAGCCTTGACATAACCCTTTCCCAATTTGGAACCAGTCCATTGTTCCATGCCCAGTTCTAACTGTTGCTTCTTGACCAGCACACAGATTTCTCAGGAGGCAGGTCAGGTGGTCTGGAATTCCCATCTCTTGAAGAATTTTTCACAGTTTGTTGTGATCCACACAGTCAAAGGCTTTGGCGTAATCAGTAAAGCAGAAGTTTTTATGGAATTCTCTTGCTTTTTCTGTGATCCAATGGATATTGACAATTTGATCTCTGGTTCCTCTGCCTTTTCTAAATCCAGCTTGAACATCTGGAAGTTCACGGTTCACATATTGCTGAAGCCTGGCTTAGAGAATTTTGAGTATTACTTTGCTAGAATGTGAGATGAGTGCAATTGTAGGGTCATTTGAACATTCTTTGGCATTGCCTTTCTTTGGGTTTGAAATGAAAACTGACCTTTTCCCATCCTGTGGCCACTGCTGACTTCTCCAAATTTGCTGGCATACTGAGTGCAGCACTTTCACAGCATCATCTTTTAGGACTTGGAATAGCTCAACTGGAATTCCATCACCTCCACTAGCTTTGTTGGTAGTGATGCTTCCTAAGGTCCACTTGACTTTGCAGTCCAGGATGTCTTTTTTCTCAGTTTTCTTTTCTAAGTTATTTGTAAGCCCTCCTCAGACAACCATTTTGCCTTTTTGCAATTCTGTGTTTTGGGGATGCTTTTGATCCCTGTCTCCTGTATAGTGTCACGAAGCTTGGTCCATAGTTCTCTAGGCACTGTGTCTATCTGATCTAATCCCTTGAATCCGTTTCTCACTTCCACTGTATAATCATAAGGGATTTGATTTAGGTCATACTTGAATTGTATAGTGGTTTTCCCTACTTAAATTTAAATCTGAATTTTGCAATAAGGAATTCATAATCTGAGCCACAGTCATCTCCTGGTCTCGTTTTTGCTGACTGTATAGAGCTTCTCCATCTCTGGATGCAAAAAATATAATCAATCAGATTTCGGCATTGACCATCTAGTGATGTCCTTGTGTAGAGTTGTCTCTTGTGTTGTTGGAAGAGGGTGTTTACTCTGACCAGTCCATTCTCTTGGCAAAACTCTGTTAGCCTTTGCCCTGCTTCATTTTGCTGAGTTTTCCAAAATAGCTGGCAAATTGAGTTCAGCACTTTCACAGCATCATCTTTTAGGACTTGGAATAGCTCAACTGGAATTCCATCACCTCCACTAGCTTTGTTGGTAGTGATGCTTCCTAAGGTCCACTTGACTTTGTAGTCCAGTGGAAAACTCCAAGGCCAAAGTTGCCTGTTACTCCAGGTATCTCTTGACTTCCTACCTTTGCATTCCAGTCCCCTGTGATGAAAAGAACATCTTTTTTGTGTTAGTTCTAGAAGGTCTTGTAGGTCATCATAGAACCATTCAACTTCAGCTTCTTCGGCATTCGTGGTTGGGGCATAGACTTGGATTACTATGATATTGAATGGTTTACCTTGGTTTGCCTTTTTATAGGTGTGACATCTGGGTGTCAGTAGGAACAACCACGAGCTGTCTGGCAAAATCAGAAGTTAGTGAAGCTGAGCTTTGCACAGTGGCTATATAATAGCCAGTGAGGTTTATCTGAGGTACAATTATTGCTGATTGAAAAGTGTCCCACTACACCAAAAGAACTTGAAATGTAGTTGGCATTGTCAATGTTTGAGAGTCTCTGTGGAGAATGAATGTTTTCAAAAAAGAAGAAGAAGTATTATAGTTAAGGAAATTGAAGGTCACACTAGGTTTTTGCTTCAATCTAGTGCTGTTTCCACTATGCCATAGTTGGATTTCAGGGACTTTAACTGGCCTTTCTTTCTTAAGTTCTAAAATGAATCACAACATAAATCATAAGATAAAAATCTTTGCACTGTACTGTTTATTTTATTACCTTTTATTTTTCAATAAATAACAAGCTGTAATGATGTACTTGGGGCTCTTAACCTTTCCTGCTTGGGCATCATATTGGTATTTCAGCACCTAGTTCTCTGCCACTCCTAAGGTTCCTCTTACAACACAGGCTTTGTGTTAGCTACCTCTTTGAGGGACATCATTAGACACTGAGAGGAAGTCCTTGCTAGGTCTCTGGTAATGATGCAGACTTATTGTTCATTCCTTTATAAAGGATTTTCTCTCTTCCTCTCAGATTGCAAATCAAAACTTGATGGACTTCTTCACTAATGCATCATTTTTTCCTCATAGATACTCTTCAACCCTGTAATTAAATACAGTTTTCTCCTTGATGGGTCCAGCTTACGGCTCATTTTGAGTTCATCCTTTTCAAGTGGACACCACCTCACGGATCCTGTGTCATGCCCTCACTCCTAGTTCCATCTTTCCTTCTGCCTTCATGTTATTTGCCTTCTATTCATCCTACAAGTTGGATATTAATTTTATTTTGCAACACTTCATCTTTTATATCCTGAAAACCCTTATGGAACAAATCAAGCAAGCAGCGTTGGCTGTTGTATGTAATTAACCATCTGATTTCAGAATACCTGGCTGTTGCAGGGAAAAACCCAGAGATGTCATGTTTCTTTTTGTTGTTGTTTGTTTTAATCTAGTTTTGATTCACCCAGCCTGCTTACAGGATAACAACCCTTAGGTTCTATAAGAGGTTCAGCACTGCTTCTGGGCAGCAAATAGGCTCATAACGTGAGTAGGTATCCATGCAGGAAGTTGTAAGCAAGTTTGTCTATGTTAGAATTATTAGGCCACAGAATATTTTGTTGAGGAAAAAGTAGGGAAAAAAAATAAAGCCTTTCTTATTAGTCATTTGAAAAAGAAGACTAAACAAGGCATTACAAATGATAGCATGGAAAAAATGCTGGGCTAAAAACTGGATTAACCAGAAGATTGAAGACTCTCAGTGAAGTCTCTCATTCATAAATCAAATGATTGGATGAAGATTCTGCTTAGAAAAAAAAAAAAATCATTTCTTTACATAATATGTTAGTCCCTTACAAAACATTTATTTAAAATATTTCAAATAGTGCCATCCAACTGCCTTCCTTTTTCACTGACCTCCTACCTAGCACCTTTAAATTGGGCAGCAGGAGATGCTATAGTGAACATATTACCTTTATAATTTCACAAGCCTCTCAGCTGGAGTCCAGGATCAATTCTCACACTTTAAAAATTCTTTGGCAGACAGGTTTAAACTACATTAACTGACAAATAAGCTGAAGTGTAATTTATGGATCTTTCCTCCATGGGAAACAGTTGCAGCTGGTTTTTAATACAAATTGCCTTCCAGTGCTGTAAAACCTAGGCAATCTTAGCAAAACTAACTGATTCCACAAACAAAAACAAAAAAAAATAAAACAGAAGAGCAACATCAAAACAGTTGCTAAGTCCGTGCATTTAATAAGAGACATTTTCTGGACCTAGCTAGTCCCTTTACATTTTTCATCCTCAGTCTAATTTTTTTGTATTTTTAAAAATTTCATCAATACTTTTCCATTACCTCTCCTCAAAAGGTATTATGGTTACTTCATTATTTATCTTTCCTGATTAGAATATTGTTGCTTCAGTAAAAAAATTTAATGTAATGCATTTAGATGGTGACCGTCTTTGAATTGCATGTGTAAGTTGAACTTTGAACAATGTGGCTTTGAATTTTGCTCGTCCACTTACACGTGGAATTTTTTTTTTATACTAAATACTATAGTACTTACATAATCCAGGGTTGAATCTGGGGATACAGAACCATGGATATGGAGAATGACTGTATGTTATATTTGGATTTTCAACTGCATAGAGTTGGCAGTCCTGCATTGTTCAAGGGTCAACTGGAAAAGATGTCAATTTTTTATCTCTTTTATGTGACGGACTCCATAATGTCTATCCAGACTATCTCATGCATCAAGTCTTTATTTGACATCTGCTGGATCATGGAAAAAGGAAGAGTGTTCCAGAAAAACATCTATTTCTGCTTTATTGACTATGCCAAAGCCTTTCACTGTGTGGATCACAATAAACTGTGGAAAATTCTGAAAGAGATGGGAATACCAGGCCACCTGACCTGCCTTTTGAGAAACCTATATGCAGGTCAGGAAGCAACAGTTAGAACTGGACATGGAACAACATACTGGTTCCAAATAGGAAAAGGAGTACGTCAAGGCTGTATATTTAACTTCTATGCAGAGTACATCATGAGAAACGCTGGGCTGGAAGAAGCACAAGCTGGAATCAAGATTGCCAGGAGAAATATCAATAACCTCAGATATTCAGATGACACCACCATTATGGCAGAAAGTGAAGAGAAACTAAAAAGCCTCTTGATGAAAGTGAAAGAGGAGAGTGAAAAAGTTGGCTTAAAGCTCAAAATTCAGAAAACGAAGATCATGGCATCTGGTGCCATCACTTCATGGGAAATAGATGGGGAAACAGTGGAAACAGTGTCAGACTTTATTTTTTTGGGCTCCAAAATCACTGCAGATGGTGATTACAGCCACGAAATTAAAAGATGCTTACTCCTTGGAAGGAAAGTTATGACCAGCCTAGATAGCATATTCAAAAGCAGAGACATTACTTTGCCAAAAAAAAGGTCTGTCTAGTCAAGGCTATGGTTTTTCCTGTGGTCATGTATGAATGTGAAAATTGGACTATGAAGAAGGCTGAGCGCCCAAGAATTGATGCTTTTGAACTGTGATGTTGGAGAAGACTCTTGAGAGTCCCTTGGACTGCAAGGAGATCCAACCAGTCCATTCTAAAGGAGATCAGTCCTGGGTGTTCTTTGGAAGGACTGATGCTAAAACTGAAACTCCAGTACTTTGGCCACCTCATGTGAAGAGTTGACTCATTGGAAAAGACTCTGATGCTGGGAGGGATTGGGGGCAGGAGGAAAAGGGGACGACAGAGGATGAGATGGCTGGATGGCATCACCAACTTGATGGACATGAATTTGGGTGAACTCCAGGAGTTGGTGATGGACAGGGAGGCCTGGCGTGCTGCAATTCATGGGGTCGCAAAGAATCGGACACGACTGAGCAACTGAACTGAACTGAATGCAGGTTTTTCAGGTCTTCCCTGGTGGCTCAGTCAGTAAATAGTCTGCCTGCAATGCTGGAGACCTGGGTTCAATCCCTGGATCAGGAAGAGCCCCTGGAGAAGGAAATGACAACCCACTCCAGTGTTCTTGCCTGGAGAATTTCATGGACAGAGGAGCCTGGTGGGCTATAGTCCATGTGGTCACAAAGAGTCAGACACAACTGACTGACTAACCCTTTCACTTTTCAGGCTTTTCAGAGGATGGACAACAGGTCTAAAACTGCCTTCCATCATCTTTCCCTGTATATAGACCTCTTTCCATGGTCCTGCTTCACTGAGTACCATGGCTTTTTGCCTTCCCTCACTGAGTACATTCAATCCAATACCTGGTGCTGCTGCTGCTAAGTTGCATCAGTCGTGTCCGACTCTGCGACCCCATAGATGGCAGCCCACCAGGCTCCGCCGTCCCTGGGATTCTCCAGGCAAGAACACTGGAGTGGGTAGCCATTTCCTTCTCCAATGCATGAAAGTGAAAAGTGAAAGTGAAGTCGCTCAGTCGTGTCCGACTCTTCGCAATCCCATGGACTGCAGCCTACCAGGCCCCTCCATCCATGGGATTTTCCAGGCAAGAGTACTGGAGTGGGTTGCCATTGCCTTCTCCGCCAATACCTCCTAGAAGGCTAGAAATTCATGTCTTCTTCCCCAGTGCTGCATGCGCTCCTGTGATGTTTAATTTTATGTAAATTTGATTGGGCTAAGGGATCCAGTAGCTGGTAAAACATCATTCCTTGGTATCTTTGTGAGGATGTCTCTGGAAGAGATTAACATTTAATTCAGTAGACTGAGAAAAGAGATTCACTGTCACCAATGTGGATCAGTATCATCCAGTCTGTTGAGGGCCTGAGTAGAATTTACAAAGGTGGAAATAGAGCAAATTCTTTCTCTCTTCTTCAGCTAGAACATCCATCTTCTTCTGCCCTCGGACATCGAAGCTCCAGGTTCTTGGGCCTTCAGACTCAGACTTACACTAGTAATCGACCCAAACCCTCGTTTTCTTGGGTTCTCAGACCTTTAGACTTGAACTGAATTATTATACAACCAACTTTCCTGGTTTTTCAGCTTACAGGCAGCAGATTGTGGGACTTCTGTCCTCCATAACCTGTGAACTGGTTCCTGTACTTAATCTCCTTTTATATAAATCTTCATATCCTATTGGTTCTGTTTCTCTGGAAAACCCTTACTAATGCAGCTCCCAGTCTTGACTCTTCTCCAGGATTTCAGTCTTCCATTCTTTCCATTCATTCTCCAAATGGAACTAGAAGGATTTAATCATATTTGGCCCCCATGTTTAAAACCCTTTGGTGTACTGGTTGATTTATTTCAATTCTTTTAGAAGTTTTAAGGTCCTTTCATAGTTACAGGGCTCTTACAGATTTCCTTTCTTCTTCAGTCTCACCCTTCACCTTCTGATGTCCATTATGCTAGTCTTACCAAGTTATTTTTAGTTTTTATGATGACTTGTATTCCTTTTGGCTCATTGTTGCTCCTTCTCAGGCAAGACATTTTCTTCCAATGGCCCTTCCTCTGTCAAGGCTCATTTAAGTGCCCCTGCAAGGTCTAGGATATGACTTTTCCTATTATAGTTATTGCCTCCTTGTATTTTAATTGTTTATTTCTTGTTTATGTCTGATCCTCTAGACTATAAGCAATCTGTGTCCTGTTCATCTGCAATGCACAGCACCCAACATGTTATTCAAGTCCTACATTTTCAATAGTTTTATTTCTGACTCTTCAGCTTTCTTTTCATATTTATTCAATGACAGTTCATGTTATAACTTCATTGTTTAAATGATTTTAAAAAGTACTAACAGATATATGAAAGATTCAACTGCATATGAAATATAAAATCTACTAGAAGGCTATTCAATTTTGGCAAAAATTTAAACATTATCCAATTATGGGGACATCAAAAAGAAGCTATAATTTGCTAAAGATATTTATATCTACTAAAAAACAAACCTTTCAAAATCTTAGATTATTTCCAGGTTATGCAATTTCTTTTGTGGCTTTTTTTCTCTTTGGCAAGATTTTTTTTTTCTATTGAGCATAATATGTAGTGACTATTAACTTGATTATATGCTGCAAATGATAAAGCTAAAAAGAGACTTTAAGAAGTTATTCTTCTGCCCTTGGATAAGGCTGCACTTAAAACTTTCCAAAAGTAAATCTGTTTAATTTAAGAACAACCTTAGAATGTATGTTTTAGGAACCATATAACATGAACATTAATTATATCTAAGACTTATGTGAAGATAGAATGCAATTCATTCAAAAATTTTATTCTAGCAATGAGTAATGCTGCTTAACATTGTAAAATAGTACAGTGCATTTTATTGTAGACCCCTGAATAACTTCTTTTAAATACTGAAATATTCATGTATATATTCAAATAGCAAAGATAAAATATCAGTCACATTTTTCCATTTGGGAAACTTTAGTGTTTCTTTGAGCAACATGATAAAAATCTCAGTTTAACAAATAGTGTAAGTTTGTAGTTCATTCCCTGCTCTGTGACTTTTCCTGTTTAGTTTTTAGCTTACTTGGTTACATAACCATTGCTTTTGCTTAAAGGTCAGCCAAAAGTAAAGTTATATCTTGCTGGAGGTGAGATGTAAACAATGTCTGATCTTGCCCTGCCATTTTTCTTAAATCTTCCACAGAGCTGGGTGAAATTGTGCCAGTATTCATAAAAGAAGATTATGTTTTAGAATCTGTATTGTATTATTCAATAAATATTTCAAGGTGTCTGCAAACAGGGATTAATGGGTATTATATTTCAGGAAACCAGAAAGGTATCAACCTGAAGAATTAAATAAAACACTCATGTTTGATGCTCATATAAACTGTAACTTAAAATAAAATGTGTGTAAACTTCCTTTTCCTTTTGTTTCATTTTTCTGTCACAAGGTAATACAGACTAAAGTGAAATGAGACCAAAATGAAACAAGATTTAAAAAAAAAGCTAAATTTGACCTTCACTCTGAAAAGTAATACCGCTCTTCAGTCATCATTGTTATTATGGCGCCTTCATGCAATTAAAATATCTGGATGAAAAAAATGCATGGTTCAAATTCTCAGTGGCACACTGCACTTTAGTCCAATTGGAGGCATCTGGACATGGAAAGACAGTACCATAAAGTTTTTCAACTGAAATTAGGGGTGAGGTATGTATTAAAACTTTGAATCATATTAAAAATGATGGGATTCTATGGAAATTTCTTATTTTTAAAAAAAATTCTGTATCATTACTGTATATATTAAGTTAGATCTTCATTCAATACTTAAGAGAATCATTAGTGATCTTAAATGGATATTTTATCTGCTGTAAAACTCTAAAAAGAGCCAAGCTAAATGCCCCATTCCTGTGTTTCTTCTCTAAAGATAATTCTGTAAATAGGGCAGCTACTGCTGCCTAGAACATCCTTTAGTCATTTAAGATGTGTTTTATCCTGGTATTAATTAAATTCATTTCTAATTTTAAATTAAAAAAAAATTAAAGGTTAGCTCCTCTCTCCTTCAGTTGTAACCTAGACTTTGAGCAGAGTAAAAATAAAGTATGACCTAAAATCTCTTCTCAATGTTATTTTCATTGTTTGTTTTTTTTTCCTTCTAAGAAAAGTCATATTTTTTTTAATGATCCAGGTCACATTCTAGGCTAGAGTTAAGAACTTCAGGGAGGGCTGCATCCTAATTCTCCTTTTTGTATTTTTTTTTCTTTTTTGGATCTCCAAGTAATTTTTTATTGACTTAATTGACATATAACATCATATTAGTTTCAAATGTACAACATAATGATTCCATATGTATATATGTTGTGAAATGATCATAACATCAAATCTAGTTAACATCCATCCAAGTGATTTTTATGCACATTAAAACTTGAAAAGCAAGTGACTTTCAGCCCAGGCTTCCAATTAGGATCTCATGTGCTCAGTCACTCAATAGTGTCCGACTCTGCGACCCCCCACAGACTATAGCCTCCAGGCTCCTCTGTCCATGGAATTTCCTAGGAAGAATACTGGAGTGGGTTGCCATTTCCTCCTCCAGGGGATCTTCCCCAGGATATCATATAGTTTTAAGAACTGTTGTCACCTGTGCCCTCCCCCACAGATTCTGTCCATTTGTCTGGGTAGGAACACCTGTGTTGTTTACATTAAGTCTTCCAGGTGATTCTAAGGTGAGGCCAGAGTTAAGGGTGAGAGGTCACAAGTATATTAGGAGAGTTGAGCCTGCGGTCCTAACAGACTTTGCTCTGTGTGGTCTGGTAGGGGCAGGTCTGTGCCGCCTGCATTATCTGGGCTGTAATAGAATTTGGGGAGTCTATGGGAGAAGAGGGTCCCTGAAGACAGAAAAGAAGAAACTCAAAGTTTAATCTTCATGTAGGAGCTCAGTGTTCCTGAACCTCTCCTGAGACAACAAAAAAGAGGGTATTTCAAGTCTCTTCTTCCTGTGAGTATGAGACCAACAGAGGGTCTGTGCTGAAGCCTTTAAAGGCACATTCTCCGGATGCATTTGTGACTTCACCTTATCTCACCTGAGAAAGAAACCCGGCGGAGGAAAAGGAAGAAATGGAAGTTTCTCAGGTAAATGTCATGTCCTGGATCAGGGGCAGGTTCTCTTTTCCTCCTGAAGTGCTATGGTCCTAGAACATGTGAATGTTTACTTCTGTTTACTCTGTTGGTAACAAATTTGTTTTCAACTACTGTTTTTCTCTCTTTTCTGACAGTCAAGTGCTCTTAGAACACTTCTCCTCTTTATGCTAGAGCCTTCTCGTCGTTTTCTCTGTTCAAACTTCTGATATGTTTTGAGCAATTCTCACTTCTAATTAATGACCTGAAACTACCAAAAATGTTCCCTTTGTGTCAGATCAATTTGGGAATGTGCTGATACCCAAGATTCCTATGTGGGATCAGAGGGGAAGGGACCTGGGACATCAGTGAGGAAGGAGACTGTATAGTCTTTAGGTCCCATCCAGATACCCCATCAACTCTCTGTAGATGAGGATTTAAAAAAGTCATATCAAACAGGATGGCATTAATGGCCCAGAATAACTCAAAACTTTCTAAAAAAGAAGACTGATTAGCAAAAGACAGGATCTCTAGAACCCTCAAGATTAGTGATTTAAATGAACTATTAGGGATTACAGATTATAGGCACTCTATGTAGCACTCTATGTGGCTAGATGTTTGGATAAAACTGGTGTTTCATGATTAGATTTAGGTTACAATTGACTTGTTTTTCTGGGCAATAATGTCAGCAGTGATTGTGTTCTTTGGAGAATATTGATATCAATTTGTCCCATTACTGCTGATGTTAACTCCATACACTTGGTGCAAATGCTCTCTGCCTAACATCTCTGCAACTCCTCTTTGTACTTTAAGGATGTATATATATATATTTAAATTATCTAACAGTGTTCAAGGCAATGGACTGATGTTGAATTTTAAGATGCTACTTGTCCGATGGGCTTCCCTAGTGACTCAGTAGTCGAGAATCCACCTGTCAGTGCAGGAGACACCAGAGACACGAGTTTAATCCCCAGGTCAGGAAGATCCCCTGGAGGAGGAAGTGACAACCCACTCCAGTATTCTTGCCTGGGAAATCCCATGAACGGGGAGCCTGGTGGGTTCCTGGGGGGTCGCAAAAGAATCATACATGACTTAGCAACTAAACAACATTTGTCCTATGAGAAATAGATTTTTCTGTGGTAGGAACCATACATTTTGAGCTTATTATTAACTGGTAACAGTATCAGTGTACCTATCCCAGGAAGGTTCTACTCCTAAATCTTTCTCACACATGGTAATTTACTTGCTCAAAACGGGGGTTCTAATGGCACTTGTTTTAGGCTGCTATTATCTTAGATGTCCCCTCAGCTTGGTCTTTGGCTTCTATTAACTACATGTGAGCCTTGCTGACAATAGTTTTCCAGATCAGCATCTCCCCAGCATCACATCTCCAGAGTGTCAGAGAGATGCCTTTGACAGAATCCATTAAGGTTAACATTAAATTTTAACATTATAACTTGGCATGAAAAAGAGAGTCTAGGAAAAATACTTCACAGATTTGTTGTTTTGGCTCATGGATAAGAAGCAAGAAAACAAAGCAAATAAGTTTGAATTTGAGAAGCAATTAACTTTGCCTAAACTTTGACTGCTTTTCTTTTCATTTCCTATTCCTTGAAAATGAAATTACTGTTTGGGAAGCTAACAGTTTCCATCTACAGTTAACACAGCATATTAGAAAGTACCATCCTGAGCTAGTAGTAGTGTTAAAATCAGCATGACAGATGAACTTTCTCTATGCCTATGCAGAAACTTTACTGGCAGTTTCATTTGTCAATTTCCTTAATTAATATAGCCTAACCTACTGCAATAGAATTTTAAACTCCTGAGGAAGAAACTATGTATTATTTCTTAATATCCTTTCTTCCCTTTTTCTATGGTGATACAATTTGTGATTTTTAACTGAACAGATGCTATCCGGAAACTAAAAATTACATTTTCCCGCTTCTGTTATCTAGGAGTGATCTGGTACATTTAGGTTCTGACAGATGGAATGAAAGGAAAAGTGGTGTGTCAAATTTCTAAGATATTTGCTTGTTGAGAGAAGGCATGCTTTTCTTCCTTTTCTACCTTCTGGCTGGTGGGAATGTGGACATGACGGGCATAGCTGGCATAGTCACCCTAGACATGAGATGATCTGGGTGATGTAGGTCATGGTAAAGCAACCACATAGAAGGAACCTGGGGCTCTGGAAGTAACATACTGAATCTGGGTCACCCATCTCTGAACTTACTTGTATCTGACTCTTATTGATAATGAAGAAGCATAAATTATTGCTTTATGATACCTATTGCAAGCAATACAATTGCTCCTCAGTAGCTTAGCCTATACTAATGAATAATGATTATAAAATTTTTATGGCATATCGTATTACAGTCATGTGCATAATACAGTATTAGAAACATTATTACTTTCTTTTAAAAAACATCTATGATGAGAGGCTGATAGGCAATTTTGCTATCAGAGGTATACTGTATTATAATGTAATTCTTTGCAAGCAAAGTTATAAAATGATAAAACAACTAACACATTTTTGTAAAATATCACGCACCTTATGCCTGTATATGGATAGGCATACACGTCTGGCACGCACTGTCCTACGTCATGAATCCTTGGGTGACAATGATGATGACATAAATACATCTCATTCAGTTTTTGCTGTACCATTTTTACTTTCCTCATGAAGACACTCACACATGTGCACAATAGATAAGTTTATTAACTGTAAGGCATGATGACTGTTTATTGTTCATTAAGTAGAAAGGATCATCAAAGTTCCTCCTCATCTTCACATTGATTAGGCTGAGGAAGAAGTAGAAGCGGGACTGGTGTCGCTGTCTCGGGGGTGAGAGAGGTAGAAGTGGAGGCAGGAGAGGTAGGCGCGCTCAGTGTTACTTTATGGAAATGTGTCACAATTTGTCTGACTGTACTGATTTTTAATTTCTCTAAAAATGCTTCTATATAATACCAATCCTTCTACCCCTAGCTTTAATTTCAGCGCCAGTATCATAAAGGGGTCCATGTCATAACAGAAGTCAAAAGCAAGTCTTGTGCAATAGGAGACCTTCTACCAGATTGTCGAGCATTGGTTTGTTTGCTGGCCCTGCTTTTTCCATCTTCCTCATAATGGTTCATCTTTCTTCATCTTCTGCATCTGAACCTCAGCACTGGTTCAGAAGCACTCATTCTAATCCAGTTGTCATGTGTTAATTCCTCTGGTGTGGTGTTTATTTGCACTTTAATTTTTCTAAGATCCACATCTTTTGGGCCATATCCACCATTGCTTTTGTGGTTTCTTTGATTGGTTCTGTTCTAAATCCTTTGAAGTCTGGCACAATGTCTGGAGACAGTTTTCTCCAGCAGGAATTTACTGTTTTGGACTTGATGGTTTTCATGGCTTTTTCTATAACAATGATGACACCTTCAAGGATTACCAATTGTGTAATCCTTCCAGACCTTCATGATTTTCTCTTTATCTGGGTTCTTTTCTGTAGTATTGGCAATACTTTCCATAGTGTACCATGTGTAATGAACCTTAAAGACCCTCATGACCCCCTGATCTAGAGACTAAGTTAGACATGTTGTGTTTGAGGAAGAGTAGACCACTTCAGTATTTCAGTGTTACATAGTTCTAGGTGGCCAGGGACATTGTCTAATACAACAACAACGAATGTTAAAAGGCAGCCCCTTACTGGCAAGGTACTTCCTGACTTTAGGGACAAAGCAGTGATGGAACCAATCCAGGAAAACGGTTCTCATCCAGAATTTTTTGTCACCCAAGCAAAAGACTGGCAGCTGGTGGTGTGTTGTATTTTTTTTTTCCCCCATCAAGGCTCAGGGCTTAGAGGCTTTGTAGGTAAGGGCAGTTCTGATCACAAACCTACTATATTTACCCAAAACTGTCATTTAGCCTATCCCTCCCTGCCTTAAATCCTGGTGTTCACCTCTCTTCCTTACTAATAAATCTATTTTGTAGCATTTTTCCCCAGAATAGGGCACTTCAGGCTACATTAAAAACTTGTTCAGGCAGATATCCTTTCTCTTCAATGACTGTCTTAACAGCATCTGAGAACTCATCTCTGATGTCTTGATTAGTAGAAGCTGCTTCTCCTGTTATATTGACATTTTAAAGCCAAATAAATCTCTTTTTAGAATTATCAAGCCATCCTTTCCTGGCATTAAGTTCTTTAGCTTGAGATTTTTTAAATTTTTGACTTGTTATTGTATACTGACTTTGATTTTTCTTAAATCATGTTAGAGTCTTATTGGTATGACTTTCTTTTGGCAATCTTGTACCCACATAAAAGCTTCATTTTCAACATGAGAAAAAAAATATATTTCACCAAAAGTGCAAGGATTTTGCATCTGCTGGTGCAGCTGCAGTGATGGCTTCATGAATTTCCTCTTCTTTTTTTATGATGGTCCTTATCATGAAATAAATGTGGGCAGCTGTAGCTGCAGACCTCAATCTATGGCATATATCAAGCAATCCAAATTTTCTTGTCATGCCATGACTTTTCTCTGTTCCTTAGGAAAACTGGCAGCATTACTAGTGGGACTTTGTATGGTTTTCATGATGCTATTCAAGGTTTACATTTCTCACTATGAAAAACATGTGAGAACCAGGAGAGATCACTTTTTACTGTGACATACAATTTACTGAAGAGAAAACTTGTCACATGGAGATGATTAGTATCACATGGCATTTATAAGCAGACGCTTGCAATAACAGAAGGTGGCTGTGAAACTTTTACAGTAAGTACAGTATAACTATAGTTAAATTTATGCAGTTATGACTTAATACTGCACGTTTAAGTTTGTTTACATTTCTCTGAACTAAGGATGGTGCCATGTATGGTTTATAAGAGTGGTGTGCGTAAGTTCTAATAAATCTTAAATTATTATAGTGTATTTGTATGTTTCATGGTAGTAAATGATAAAATAGACTAGTATCTATATATATCTTGTGTATTCATGACATACTAACTTTTTCTTAATTTTTTTGATATTTCTGAGATGCACAGTTCGTCAGCTTTTTCAAATTGTCTCAAATTTCCAAAAAATATTTGAATATATTTATGGGAAAAATCCATGTACAAGTGGACGCATGCAGTTCAAAGCTGTGTTGTTCAAGGGCTGCTGCTGCTACTGCTGCTAAGTTGCTTCAGTCGTGTCCAACTGTATGACCCCATAGACGGCGGCCCACCAGGCTCCCCCATCCCTGAGATTCTCCAGGCAAGAACACTGGAGTGGGTTGCCATTTCCTTCTCCAATGCATGAAAGTGAAAAGTGAAAGAGAAGTTGTTCAGTCGTGTCCGACTCTTAGCGACCCCATGGACTGCAGCCTACCAGGCTCCTCCGTCCATGGGATTTTCCAGGCAAGAGTACTGGAGTGGGGTGCCATTGCCTTCTCCATTCAAGGGCTAACTGTATACATATAATATATATCTTATATATATGAGATATTTATGTGTATATAATACAGGTATCAAATCATATTTTCTTTATCCATTGATGGACTAGTTTTGGCTGTTGTCAGTAGCGCTGTTATCAATATGGGTGGTGGACATTTTTTTGAGTTACGGTTTCTGTTTCCTTCAAATAAATACTCAAAAGTGAAATTTCTGGATCTATGATAGTTCTATTTTTATTTTATGAGGACCCTCCATACTATTTTGCATAGTTCAGTTCAGTCACTCAGTTGTGTCCAGCTCTTTGTGACCCCATGAATCGCAGCACGTGAGGCCTCCCTGTCCATCACCAACTCCCGGAGTCTACCCAAACCCATGTCCATTGAGTCGGTGATGCCATCCAACCATCATCCTCTGTCGTCCCCTTCTCCTCCTGCCTTCAGTCTTTCCCAGCATCATGGTCTTTTCAAGTGAGTCAGTTCTTCACATCAAGTGGCCACAGTATTGGAGTTTCAGCTTCAGTGTCCAGTGAATATTCAGGACTCATTTCCTTTAGGATGGACTGGTTGGATCTCCTTGGAGTCCAAGGGACTCTTGAGAGTCTTCTGTAACACCACAGTTCAAAAGCATAAATTCTTCACTGCTCAGCTTTCTTTGGAATCCAACTCTCACATCCATACATGACTATTGGAACAACCATAGCTTTGACTAGACAGACCTTTGGTGGCAATGTCTCTGCTTTTTGATATGCTGTCTAGGTTGGTCATAGCTTTTCTTCCAAAGGGCAAGCGTCTTAATTTCATGGCTTCAGTCACCATCTACAGTGAATTTGGAGCCCCCCAAAATAAAGCTTCTTTGTTTCCCCATCTATTTGCCATGAAGTAAATGGGACTGGATCCCATGATCTTGGTTTTCTGAAAATTGAATTTTAAGCCAACTTTTTCACTCTTTTCTTTCACTTTCATCAAGAAGCTCTTTAGTTCTTCACTTTCTGCCATAAGGATGGTGTCATCTGCATATCTGAGATTATTGATATTTCACCTGGCAATCTTGATTCCATTTTTTCCTGGTGACTGTGCCAATTTACTTTCCTCCCAACAGTGCATAAGGATTCCCTTTTCTCCACAATATCACAAAAACTTGTTATTTCTTTTGTTTTGATAATAGCCATTTTAACAAGTATGAGGTGATAGTGTATAGTTTTTATTTGCATTTCCCTGATAGGTAATGATTTTAAGTTCCTTTATGTGTACCTGTTGGCCATCTGTATGTCTTCTTTGGAAAAATCTCTTCACATCTTCTGCCTGCTTTTTAGTTAGGTTGTTTGTTTTTCTGCTGTTGAATTATATATGAGTTCTTTGTGTATTTTGGATATTAACCCACAATTTGATATGTTATTTACAAATATTTTCTCCCATTTTGTAGGTTGCCTTTTCATTTTGTTTACAAATTCATTTTTAGATGTTACTTATTCTAGTGCTAGTAGCTAACTACAGTACATGAAATGGGACAATGTTATTTTTTTCTAATTGTTTGGGAATGATTTCAATTTAGCAGATCGTATTTATACGGACTGTTATAAAATGAAAAAATACTTTTTAAAGATATAGATAATTCTTGCATAATATCAAGAAATACTCAGTCATTTCTCCCATGGCCTCTTCAGTATTTAAAATTATTCTCAATAACACTTTCTTAAACATCCTACTCTAAATTTTTGTGAAAGATAATCATGCATTTTCTCAGGTTCATGAATTATGTTCTAAAGGTTCCTATGGTCAATCATTCTAAAACTTCTTTCAGCCACATGTGAAGAAGCAGTTGGAATTCTATCCCTTCCATTTAATTTGTTAAGCTTTTTAGATATATAAATTTGACTAACATCATAATTGAATCTTCAAATAAGCATAGTTTTCAGGGTTTTTCATTAATATATCCCAACCTCTGTAAATATTATTTATTGCAAATTCGTTACACTGTTCTATTTTTGAGTTAGAAATGTACTCTATGTTGTTCAGTCACTAAGTCATTTCTAACTCTTTGCAACCCCATGGACTCAGCACAACAGAATTCCCTGTCCTTCACCACCTCCCAGAGAGTTTGCCCAGACTCATGTCCATTGAGTTGGTGGGGCCATCCAACCATCTCATCCTCTGTAGCCCCCTTCTCCTCTTGCCCTTGATCTTCCCCAGAATCAGTGTCTTTTCCAGTGGTTGGCTGATTGCATTAGGTGGCCAAAGTATTGGAGCTTCAGCTTCAGCATCAGTTCTTGCAATAAATATTCAGGGTTAATTTCCTTTAGGACTAACTGGTTTGATCTCCTTGCAGTCCAAGGGACTCTCAAGAGTCTTCTCCAGCACCATAGTTCGAAAGCATCAGTTCTTCAGCACTCAGCCTTCTTCATGGTCCAACTCTCATATCCATACGTGACTGCTAGAAAAACCATAGCTTTGACTAGATGGACCATTGTTGGCAAAATGATGTCTCAAAGCTTTTTAATATGCTGTCTCAGTTTGGTTCATTCGCTCAGTCGTGTCCGACTCTTTGTGACCCCATGAATCACAGCACGCCAGGCCTCCCTGTCCATCACCAACTCCCAGAATTCACTCAGACTCACGTCCATCGAGTCAGTGATGCCATCCAGCCATCTCACCCTCTGTCGTCCCCTTCTCCTCCTGCCCCCAATCCCTCCCAGCATCAGAGTCTTTTCCAATGAGTCAGCTCTTCGCATGAGGTGGCCAAAGTACTGGAGTTTCAGCTTCAGCATCATTCCCTCCAAAGAGATCCCAGGGCTGATCTTCTTCAGAATGGACTGGTTGGATCTCCTTGCAGTCCAAGGGACTCTCAAGAGTCTTCTCCAGCACCACAGTTCAAAAGCATCAGTTCTTCGGCACTCAGCCTTCTTCACAGTCCAGCTCTCACGTCCATACATGATCACTGGAAAAAACCATAGCCTTGACTAGACGGACCTTTGTTGGCAAAGTAATGTCTCTGCTTTTGAATATGCTGTCTAGGTTTGTCATAACTTTTCTTCCATCTTTTACTTTCATGGACACAGTCACTGTTCACAGTGATTTTTAAGCCCAAGAAAATCTATCACTGTTTCCACCTTTTCACCTTCTATTTGCCATGAAGTGGTGGGACCAGATGCCATGATACTAGTTTTTTTGAATGTTCAGTTTTAAGCCAGTAATCTTGAGAGTCCCTTGGACTGCAGGGAAATCAAATCAGTCAATACTAAAGGAAATCAACCCTGAATATGCATTGGAAGGATTGATGCTGAAGCTGAAACTCCAGGACTTAGGCCACTTGAGAGCCAACTTCTTGAAAAAGACCCTGTTGCTGGGAAAGACTGAGGGAGAGAGGAGAAGAGCATGCAGAGGATGAGGTGGTTAGCTGGCATCACCAACTCAATGGACATGAATTTGAGCAAGCTCCAGGAGATAATGAAGAACAAGGAAGCCTGGTGTGCTGTAGTCCATAGGGTCACAAAGAGACACACAGGACTTACTGACCAAACAAAAATATGTTAAGTATATTATTTATATACATTACCATTTTGAATAATCAAATGACTTAGAATTTAAAAAATGGTAAAAAAAAATGATGCACTTAAACTTTTAAAAAGAAAAAATGAAAAGAAAATTGAATCGCAGTGTTAGTATGACTATGTAAGGAAAGATCTGTGCTTGAGTGGAAAAAGACTAGAAGGATATACCAAAATATTAATAGAATAAAAGGTCAGTAAAATAGTATATAGTGAAGAGTTTTAGGCAGTGGTTACCAAATGTGTTCTTTGACTAGAATTACTAAAGATTTTTAAGAGACAGAATTGCCTGGACTCCATCTCATATCTATTGAATTAAAATCCTTGTGGATAGTGTTTGGTAATCTGTATTTTTAGAAAATTTTCCAATGGACTTTTAGCCCATGGTATTGTGTTTGTGACCTACCAGTCTAAAGAGTAAAGTATCTGTTTCTTTAGAATATTTTTATTTGTAGGATTTCCTTATTAGAGACAAAATGTAACATAGCCTTCACTTTTATTGATAATGGTTTTAAGAAATGGCAACTTACAGAGCATTTCTGAATGTTTTGCAAATTAGTATTAAGGAGAGGATCAGTTGATATATACATTAGGCATCTGTTTCAGTAATAGATAAAAAAATAAGTGTGTAACTCAAGTTTGATATTGGCTAAAAATTACAATTGTTCAAGTCATAACATTCAATGTGAAAAAGTTTTAATATAATGTAAAATAACAAGAAAAACTTCCTCTTTTATCCCTAATTCCCTATTTCTAGTCATTTCCAATGAAATGACCAAAGAAACAGTTAACAGTTTGTGAGTATATCATCCATTATACTTTCTATGCATTTATGTTAGTACAGAATAGATTTATCCAAATTTTTTGTTGTTGTTCAGTCACTCGGTCATGTCTGACTCTTTGCAACTCCATGGACTTTAGCATGCCAGGCTAAATTATTTTGCACTAGATATTTGTTTGATTTAAGCTATTTTCACATTTTGAACACTCATTATGAACAATGTTTTATTTTTTAAGCCATTTTCCATTATTTAATCATATTTTACCTTATTTCAAGGTGCTAAGATGACCTCGTTTTTCTTTTTGAAAATATTTAGCTCTTAAGATAATGATTGATATAAAATTTTCTTTATCTGTATTTATGTGTAAGGTATATATTCTACCAAGTAACATTATATGTCTTTTTTTTTAATTAAAGTGAATAATGGATTCTGTTATTATTATGAGATAACAGAGTCCACCTTTCCCACAGGGGCAGTTTTCTTTCTTCTGGTGTAACTTTACCACTGTGTCTTGTGCTGTTTGCAAATTGAATATTTCTAGGCAGGGGTTAAAACATAATGTAGTCATCCAATGATCACTGACATATTTACTGGTAGCAGGAAAGATGCCCAGGAATAATTATTAGAAAGGAAAATTCAGGGGATTATGGTGTCTAGTTCTTTCCTCTCACTTTATTTGGATGAACCAATGTCCAGTCTAACCAGATGTTGTCTTAACAGAAAGTTAAGCATTTAGAATTTAGACAGTGTATGTCTTTAAATATATGCTTTCACTACCCAGGAACCTTCTTTCATAAGTACAGCAAAAAGAACATACATTACATTGCTATAATTTGTGTTCAGATCAGAAGACCTGATCAAAATTTATAATTTCTTAAAGTGTGTAACAAACCTAACAAAGAATGAAAATCATGCTCTCTGGCTCTGAAATAGAGTTTCTAATGCTGAAAGTGCATAATCTGGGTGCTAATTGTCAGAATAAAAATATACCAAACTATAATATTCCAAGAGGCGACTCATCATAGAAACAAAAGGGAAGGGCATGATTAACTCTCATTTGTACAACGCAAGCATAATGTGTCCACTAATCTAGATTTAGATCCAGGCTAGAAAGTATTTTATGTAAAGAAATTATTAAATTTGCACATTAGCCTACTTTTGAGTTATAATAAATTTCTTGAGCAAAAATGTCCTAAGAGTAAGAAAGGGATTCCTGCTTTGCCCCAGAGAGCAATGCTGCGATTAATTCTACCACCTGGAGCAAAAGAACTCGGAGCAGAAGTTCTGCCTTCAATACAGCAATCCCTACTGAGAAAAATAATTCCTTAAATGTTCTCTAATATATTTTTGTTTCTCATAATATGTAAGGCTTCAAATCTCTGTACTGTTGAAGCTTACATTCTGTATGAATTATCTTTTATATTTAGGATACTTTGCAAATCTTAATATTTCAACTGGAGCCATTCATCTCTCTATGTATTTAATTCACAATCATGCTGTCTATTAGAAAGGGTAGTTTATAATGATGTTGTGGGTTCTAAGAATGTACATTTCCCATACATAAGCTTTATGGTAAGCACCTTACTTCTGAAGTAAATATTTCTGACTTTAAAACATATATTTCCTAGTCAGTGAACTGAACACTTTGAGCAAAAGTAAAAATATTTTGTGTGATTCATAGTTTAATGTCTTAATTTTAAATTAGATAGATTATAATACTGGGACTTGAGTATTTGAACAAAAACTATCTAGAAATTCTGTTGAGTGTGAGTGGATGGAGGTGGGGTGGTTGTATGAGGGACCAAGAAAAAGTTTCAAATAATTATGCTAGTTTTAAGTGGTTTTTAATAAATTACTTGAAAACTAGCTTTTGCCCCCAAGTAGTATAATAAAATTGTATTCCCAGAGATGACTGATAAAGATTAACAGTCAAAAGCAGAGACTGTTTTTCTGTCTGCAGTCTCTTGACTTTATTGTAGCATATGTAATGCCTCTGCCAACTGTTTCCTAGATTAACCACAGTATTTGGTCACAAGTAACAAAAAAAAAAAGCCTACTCAAACTTGCTTTTGCAAAAAGAGAATATATTGGCTGATGGAAATAGGAAGAAAGGGGCTGTGTCTGTCCTCAGTCACACTGAACCTGTAGACTACTAGAGTTCTTGTCATCCCTCCATCTCCTCTGCCAGCTGCTTTCCATGTGTCACTCTTTCCTGATTTGAAGGGATGCTACCCATTTGGTAGAGAATATGACTACTCGCAGATTGAGTCATATTCTTACGTTAGTGAATCATGGGGAAAGAAAACTTCTCTTCTCTAGTAACTGTAAATCTCCAGGAAGGGCTCTCCTTGGCCCAAAGTTCACATCCATCCCCGTGACTGTGCCACAGTGTCTGGCAATTGTAAGCCCCAACAGACCCTTGTAGAGTTGGAAAGGGGGATGTCAGTCTGCAAAGGGTTCAGGGAGGGAAGGTTAAGGGTCTCAGGAAACATTACTTTGCTCCTAATTCCCCTTTGAAATCTGTTTCTTTTTCCTGACTACTGCATTGTCTTCTCATCTTCTTACTCCCTGCCTCTCATTTAGACTTAACATTCTGCTCTTTAAAAAATCTGTTCTCTTCCACAAATAGCTCATCTTAACACAGTTTCAACTAGTATCAATGCAGAAGCACTTTGAGTTTCTATCTGCACATATCATTATATTCACCTACTTGTCACACAAGAGCATGGGTGTGTTTTACAAGTTTACCCATCCTCCAGAAGCTTATAAGCTAAAGAAGAAATAACAAATAGGCAACATCCATGATAAGGTTAATTTTTCACTGATTGCTTAAATTTTAACAGAAAACTTTATGGACCACATTTTACTCTTTCCCAGCACTGCTGAGACTTAAATGTGGAGTTGGCATTCTTATGAACAGTTAAGTAAGAACTGTGACGAATTGGACTGTTTTTCACGTATCAGAAACATTAAATGCATTTACCATTCAAAAAAACATCTGAGGAAACTCATTCTCTGAAGAAGAAACCTTTGCAATATAACCTACACTATGATACTGTTTATAGAGTTTTCTCGTTCCAGCACTCTACTAAATTTAGTGAAGCCTTTTCACTATTATACAGTGGTCATATTCTTAGCTCATTCCTTCATAAAATAGAAGCAGTCAAAACACCCCTTTTAATATATCATGGCAAAACACAACTTTGAGAAACCAACCTAATTGTTCCGTTCCAGGTACTGCTCACCCCAGTGTTTGCACAACAGTGGACCTCCATGGGGGAAAGAAGACTACAGTCGTTTGATTCACGGTGGTCAACTTGACATAGCTGTGTATCATCAGTCATAGGACAGCGAGAGGCAAAATATGGCAAATGCCAAAAGAAAGAAAGCACATATTACAGGAGTTGACAGGGAGGAGAGGTTACTATTTGAAGGGGCAGAATAGGTGGAAAAACAGATTAAGAAGATGTATAAGTTTGACGTTGAACATTTTCAATTTTAAGTTTGAGAAATATTCATCTGGAAATTGAAAATTAGAGTTTAGGTTTCAGGACAGATTTCTGCTGGAGTTTGAAATATGGGAACCATTTAATTAATAAAATTCTACAATGTATACCCATGTGAACTGAATGAGCAAATAATTTCTCAGCCTCCCAGTTTCCCTATCTTCAAAATGGAGGAAATAACGTAATGATTAAGATTTCTGTGAAGATTATGAATTTATGTAGGAAAGTGTCTTTGCGCCATTTTTATTAACTAGTACGCCATTGTTGTCAGTATCCCTCTTGCCATTAACAGTGTGCTTGGCTCTGTCATGGGGATGGGAGTGAATAAAATTGTTAAGAAATGAATCTAATAGAAAAGACCACCACATTTGACTCTTCCTGTGACTGTATTCACTGGGTATTTGTCACTTTGTCCTGACCCTCTTGCTTCATTTCCTAGGACCTTTGTTATTTCTGATTCATTCCTTCACTTTTTTTGCTAATGTATTTTTATCATTTTATTTATTACTTTTTTGTTTTATTTATTTTATTTTATATTGGAGGATAGTGGATGAACAATGTGTTCAAGTGTACAGCAAATGGATTCATTTATACATATGCATGTATCTATTCTTTTTCAAAATATTTTCCCATTTAGGTTATTATAGAATATTGAGCAGAGTTCCCTGTGCTGTATAGTAGGTCCTTGTTGGTTATCTATTTTAAATATAGCAGTTTACATGTCAACCCCAAACCCACAATCCAGCCATTCCCTCTGCCTTCACCAACCATGACCATAAGTTCATTCTCTAAATGTTGAGGCTGCTTCTGTTTCATAAATAAGTGAATTTGTATCATTTTTTTAAGATTCTGCATGTAAGTGATATGATATTTGTCTTTCTCTGGCTGACTTATTTCACTTAGTGTGATAATCTCCGGGTCATCATGCTGCTGCAAATGGCATTATTTCATTCTTTTTAATGGCTAATATTCTATTATATATACATATGTATGTTTGTATGTGTGTGTGTGTGTGTGTGTGTGTGTGTGTGTGTATGTACCACGTCTTCTTTATCCATTCTTCTGTTGTGGCATTTAAGTTGCTTCTTTGTCTTGGCTATTGTGAACAGTGCTGCAGTGAACATTGGGATGCATATATCTTTAAAACCCTGTTTTTTTCTGGATATATGCCCAGGAGTGGGATTTTTTGGATCATAAGATGGCTCTGTTTTCAGATTTTTAAGGAACCTACATACTGCTCTCCATAGTGGCTATACCAGTTTACAGTCCTACCAACAGTATAAGAGGGTTCCCTTTCCTCCATACCCTCTCCAGCATTTGTTTTCAATTTTTTTCTGTTGATGGTCATTCTCACCGATGTGAGGTGATATCTCATTATAGTTTTGATTTGCTGCTGCTAAGTCACTTCAGTAGTGTTCGACTCTGTGCAACCCCATAGACGGTGGCCCACCAGGCTCCGCCGTCCCTGGGATTCTCCAGGCAAGAACACCGGAGTGGGTTGCCATTTCCCCCTCCAATGCATGAAAGTGAAAAGTGAAAGTGAAGTCGCTCAGTTGTGTCCGACTCCTAGTGACCCCATGGACCATAGCCTACCAGGTTCCTCCATCCATGGGATTTTCCAGGCAAGAGTACTGGAGTGGGTTGCCATTGCCTTCTCCAAGTTTTGATTTGCACTTCTCTAATAATTTGCTAATTACTGAGCATTCTTTCATGTGCCTGTTAGCCATCTGCATGTCGTCTTTGGAGAAATGTCTGTTTGGATCTTTTGCCCATTTTATGATTTTTTTTTTTTTTTAACATGGAGCTGCATGTACCATTTGTAAATTTTGGAGACTAATCCCTTGTCAGATGCATCATTTGAAAATATTTTCTCCCATTCTCTGTGTTGTCTTTTTGTTTTATTTATGGTTTCCTTTGCTGTGTAACACCTTTTGAGTTTCAGTAGGTCCCATTTGTTTATTTTTGGTTTTATTTCTATTACTCTAGGAGATGACTGTAAAAAGATATTACTGTGATTTATGTCAAGAGTGTTATGCCTATGTTTTCCTCAAAAGTTTCATAGTATCTGATCTTACATTTACGTCTTTAATCCATTTTGAGTTTATTTTTGTATTTGATGTTCAAGACTTTTCTATTTTTTTTTTTTTA